>NW_026889789.1:725000-980000 GCF_033153115.1 Saccostrea echinata
ATGTTCTAAACCAGGGGCATATCTGCAGATTTGAAAGCATTACAGATTTTCGCCAGCCATGACGTAAATTCAATATTTCATTAATTTTTAGAGAAAATAGTGTATTTTGTCGATAGTTTGATCCAGCGCAGGACTGCCTCATCTCGATCTCTTGATATAATGTATGGAGTATAATATCAATCAAATATGTGAATAGTGATTTGGAACAAGCTTGCGTTCAGTAAATTCTGTACTCAAAATTGAGCAATTTTTTTTTCCATTTTGTCCTTGTTCTGAAAAATAATAGAAAATTCATATAACATGTATAATGCTGTGATGTTACAGAAAGAAGCATTGATGATAATCTGCTTCCAATCTGTATTAATTTTTGTCAATAAAGATTTTTCAAACAATATATCATACAATTGTGTACATTTCTAGAGTTGGCTTTTTTATAGGGGCAAAAATATGCTTTCACCATATATGGTTCTTTTTATTGATAGCTATAACATTAAAAGTATGTTTTACTTCTATTTTTCGTATTCCCTTCTACAGATTTGATTCTCATAGTGAATCAATACCCCAAAAATGTTCAATAACACTGATGATTCCATGTCTGTATTACACATGGGAGTAGGGGGGATTTAACCTTCTACCAAATTAATGAATAGAAGAATGAATCATTTTAGATCTATCCCAAACAAAAAAAGTATCATAGTAAACTATAGTTTACTATAGTTAACTATAGTTAACGGCAGTATCAAACTTTTCACTATAGTAAACCAAAGTTTTACTTTAGTTAATCAAAGTTTTCTTTAACGATGAACCCCGGATTGTTATTAACCCTACATGCTATTTTCATATATTAAAAGGAAATAGTGGTCTGTTCATATAATATTTCAAATATTTACATCATAGGTATGTAATTTAAGAGTTACGAGGACAAAAATAAATGATTTTGATGTTAAGTGCAGGAAAAGTATTAACAAACCTCTACATTAAGCATCTGTGTATTTTTGAAACACTTTTTATGTGTCTTTTCAGAGAGAAAACAATTATTACCATCTGGAAAACCTGTGGAATCTGGTAAGCAAGTATAACAATCTGTATCTAATAAAATATGAAATGAAACATAGAGGAAAGTAACAGTATTGCAATATACATGTATATCTTATTTAAAGATGCATAGAATTGAAGGGAATATTATTTAATATTTTAAGTTTATTGGAAAAATTTATATTTGAATTTCAAACTAAATAATTTAACCCCTGTTTAATGATGCTAGAGAGATTAAGAATAAAGGTTAAAATTAGATTTTAATTTTTTAGTTCATCTTAGCTAGAAAATTAGGTAAGCTCACTTGTTGACAGTCTGTAATCTACCAGTGTGTTTGTAAGTTTGTTAATTTTTCAAATTTTTAACACCTAAAATATTAAAAATCATTATAGCACAACATCATGAAAGCTTCCCTTTTATGCCATAGATTCAGAGGTAATCAAATCAAATTTGTGTTTGAGACAAGGCCACAATGTTTGTGTGTGTGTTTATGTGTGTGTGTATGTGTACTGAGGGAATACATTTTACCTAGGGATATAGAGCAAAGAATCTCTTTAAAAACCTTACATTTTAAGAACAAGTGGCCATTTAGTAAGCATAGAATGACAGAATTCTAAATTTGCTGTGCTGTTGATTCAAATCACCAAAGCCAGAGGCCTAATTTTATTAAAGTTTGTCTGGTGTTATCAAAAAGAACTTCAATAGGAAGGAATTTGAACTTATGTTCATGATGTATATTGCGCTGACATAATTTGTTGTCATGCCCTTCCTGTGTCCTTTCTCATCTTAACTTCAGACTTGGCAGTTAACCCAATTTATAAGAATTTTTATCAAACATCATACAAAGATTCATATTATTCGTATGTTCAAACAATACATATATATCATAGTTTTTCTTCACTTGTATTAGACTCTTCTTCATTTTGCATTTACCTTAGTTTTAAAAACAATTAAAACTGCGATAGCGCCCACTGTATTAATGGACTCGCTCTCGTATGTGACCGTAAAATTCCTCCAAATGCATTACCCTATACATTTTACTTGATTAAACGAACACCTGTCTAAGTGATCATCGACCGTGATTTTTGCAACTTTTTTTTTTAGTAATTTCAAGCACTTGTACCTTGATTCATTAACTATAAAATTTCCAATCCCTACTTTCGAATCCGATCATCTTTTTTTTTTTGGTTCAAACATCTATGAACATTAGTGTTGCCGTCGGATAATGTAAACACACGCTAAGCTAGCACCAACACCAGGTATAATTGCAATGATACAGTGATTGAAGTAACTGGTGATAAACACGCAATCAGAGTAATAACTAATCATTAAGGAAATATATAATTAGGGTAAATAAGTTTTTATTTGTTACCAAATGCATAATGAAAAACATGGTACGGTTTTAATTCGTCATACAGTGAAGAACATACGAAGTTACATGCATACAGGCTTCCATGTAAAACAAATTCTGTAATTTGAAAGACAATCTTTATAGGTATTTTATTATATAATAAAATATCTTAATACTTTCAAATCCATAATACTTTTAAAAAATCAAAATGACTCCTTTGCGGATCAAGCGCAAATTTTATTACCGAACATGACGAATGTACCCCAAAACACTTAAGTATTAATGTTGAGCAATACTTATATTATTTAAAAATGGAAATATATAGTGTATGATGTAAAATTAATACCAAATAAATGTGTAATATTTTCAGCATTGTATATTTGAACAGTGCGGTAAAAGCAACCTGTATTAAGAGACTACCTGTCATATGTGATCTTTTTTCCTTCTCGGTTGGAAGGTCTCTTAAATACAGGTTTGACTGTATTTTCATCAATCTGTATTGTCTTATGAAAATCCTAAGAAGCAGCTCAAAATTTCAAATGCTCAATAATTCTTGACCTAAACATTTCATATGATCTTAGACTTCACGTTTACGTCATTTTGCTCTTAGTTTGTCTAGTTGAATTCAATTAAAGATCGTAACTATTAACTGAATATGAAACAATAAGACTTCATAGAGCTGTAAAATAAGGGTTACATGTAAATGAACAGTGCACAACACACTACAAAATTTAATAATTTAAGAATAAGAGAGATTTCCTAAAGAGTTTGAAATCACATGTACAATGCATTATGCTATTTGTTTGGTATATGTTATTTAACCATACACCTGTTTGTCTTCGGGACAATAAAATGCATAATTTTCAGGATTTGTGTTTTGTTACTAAATTGTTAAAGGTCCATGATTGATTGATTGATTATATGATGTTTTACGTCCCGTTTGAGAATTTTTCACTCATATAAAGACGTCACCATATATCGGTGAAGGGCCTGTACTCGGCACTCAGGGCTATTAAGCATTGAGGGTTCTTTATTGTGCGAACGCCTACCGTGACACGGGACCAACCTTGGTTTTTAAGATTTTGTCCGATGGACCCGAAACTTCCACTTCAAGATGCCGAACACTTGGCGAAGGAACAGTTGCTACATATTTTTTTCGACTTAGATCAGTCCGCCCGTGATTCCAACAATTGACCTTCCGATCACGGAGCGAGCTCTCTACCGACTGAGCTACCGTGACTCACGGCACAGGTTCTATGAAGGATTCCTTTTGAAACTTTTTTTTTAAATGAATAACCTCCCATTGAAGCTGTGGATTTCTAGTAAGGAAACAATTGAATATTTATTTAGCGTACAACCCAATATAAAGATCCCCAGCTCAGTCATGGGGATTAATGAAAAAATGTAACTCTTTTTTAGATCAACTAAATCACCATTCAAAAAATGTACATTAAGTTTAGGTTTACCTCCAAGTATGATTTTAAAGAGACTGAAATGTGTAACCTGCAGTATTTTTATTTTCAATGTGCCAAAAAATTGCCAGGTTGGTGAGTTTCTATTTTGAAATTCTTTTCAGAAATTGCAAGAAAAACGATACAATCTGTGGAGGATGGAGAACATCCAGGTGATAATGGAAGTTTACACTTGATTAACAAATGTTAAATGCTATTTGTGTGGAGTTCTCTGTGTGTGTTTGTGTGTGTACTGTACAACAGTGAAACCTGTCTAATCATACGTACTGGGGGACATTTTTTTTTTGTCAGAATAGACAATGTAAAGAACATAAAAAGCAGTAAAATTGGAATTTAAATAAAGCTTGGAATTCATAATAGAATAGATTGCACAGGTGTCGGATTAGAAAGTTTTCACTGTAAGGAAAGGAAGGAGATGGTCACTTGTGAGTTATGTTTCTTGCATTACCAAGTTCCGCGAACTCGCACCAGATCAAGTACAAAATGTTTGTGAATTAGGAAAATGGAAACAAGTATATGTCACGGCGTACGAGCTCTGTTATTGTTAATGTTTACGTTTCATCGGGGGTGTTCAATTTGTAGAACTCTGCACACATCAATGAGCATGGACTGACAATACTGGAAAGTTGGGTTTGCTTTCTCACATGTCTACTCTGAATGTTCTGTTTTACTCTGAATTAAAGTTTTAATATTTTTCATTAATACACAAAAAATTTCTAATTTTCATAAGTATTAAAGATAAAGTTTACTTTGTGAAAATTTAGGGGCGTGTCAATCAAACGCGTCCCGAAATTCGTTGTTTCAATAATTTCCAGATAAAATAAGTTTTTTATTATATTTTTGAGGGATGCTCACTCCTCCATGGCACCTGATCCCACCTCTGATGTTTGGAGGTCCGTGTTTGCTCCGCTCCTATTTTGTATTGTTTAATGGACTTTTGAGCTTGAATACTGTTCGTTATCTCCATATATTTCATTTCCGTGCTGAATGCTATTGCAACATACAAGTCATGATATTATACAGAAAATATAAGAAAATATTAACTTCAAATGTGTGACCAGGCCCCTTTCATGTATGGTCATGTCATTACAAATGATTTCCACTTTAAGTATACAATTTACAAAAGGCTCAAACAAAATTGCCAAATGTTTTTTTTTTCTGCTGACCATCAATAGGAAAAAAAATCAGCAAAATAATACCTAAAATTATTATAGGACGTTTAATATTACGGTTTAAATTTAAAGTTTGTCTTGACAACTAAAACACTTGGTTGTTCTAGCTTTATGCGTTTGATATCAGGAATGTTTGTGAAGTAAATGTACTAGCTTTCTTCTTTGAATTCTTTTCTTTTTTTCAGAATGGTTACTTGTATTCTGAAAAAAATCGTGTACACCAAAATATCAGTGCCATATTATATGTATATGTCTTGCTGTATGTCTGCTCATATATGCCTTATACATTTTATATATTTTGCACAGTATATGTGCCTTACACTAACACCAGTCCTATTCTCCTTATCTGTGGTTACTCAATACTTTTTATGTTAACCCGTTTCTAATAAAATATTACCTTGCGAAGATATCTTAAATATTACTGAAATTCAACACTTTGTCTAAGTTATTATTAAGTATCCTTTAATACATATTTTAGATAATGAAATTGAATGCCTCAGTTACTTAAGAGGATGCTATGTTGAAATTGTAGGAGAAACTAATGAGAAAGTGCTAGTGCATACATCAGAGAAAACATGATCAAATACAGATATTACAACTGTATCAATTTTTTTTCAACTGATTTTTACATTATCCTGGATGGCGACAGTTTATTTTTTGTGTGTGTGTTTAGGTCACATGAGCCTGACCTTGAAGCGACAGAAATGATATAACTTTAAGATAACTTTATATAAAAAATTGCCAATTTCAAGTATTTACAAGTGTAAGAAAAAGAGGTAAAAAGGGGATTTCTTTGCAAACATGATAATTTGTACAAAGTTGTCATTTATCATGTATCTTTACTTCACTCTAGGAAATAATTAATTGTTAAGAGAAATATTTGAGGAGAGTGAGGAAGCACATAGCATGCATATGTAGAATCAATGTCAGATGATTTGTTTTTACTTTTGCAGGAGGAAGACTGTCACAGGTAGATGAGCAGCCTAATGACTGCTAGAAGGAATTACAGAGTATCGGTCAACACAAATCAATACTGATGATGATCAAAAACTGGAGATGACAACAAGCGAGATCTATGAAAATTCACCACACTTTTCCAATGACTCCAGTGCTTTGATACAGAAATATATTTAAGATCTACAAGTTTCTCTCAAAAGATACTTTAAATAAGAAGATGTGATTTTGTCACCAGAATAAGCATCAATGCAAGGTTGTACAACTTAAAGACAAACCAGTCTGACTGATATTTATTATTCATGAATTTTGCAATGATTACACATTTACGTTTTTTGTTGCTAACTTGTAGGAACATGATACAATTTTGAAAGATCTATGCTTTATATGTATATTTATAATGCGTATTTAAGCCTGTGTATAAACAGGTTCGTCACATGACTATAAATTCATTAAGTCATAAACGATCGACGTAAATTCATCGTGATGTCATAAGTGGTCAACATGTTTAACACATTCAATCATTCAATTTAAACTGTTGAGGTTTGAAAAAAAAATTGTTCATTGGATTAAAAGTATAGCACCCATTTATTTATAAATCAGACACAAATCGTTTCTAAACTTTTATTGGGATGTAAATACAGTTTTGTCACATAATCAGATGGATATAAAAGCCCCGTGACAAAGCTGTATTTACATCACAATAAAAGTTTTAAAATGATACCTTATTTCTTAAAAACATGTAATATGGCGTTTTTTGTAGGCAAATGATAAAATTTTGGTAAACTGTTAATGTTATAACGCTAGGTTTATCTATGATTGTGGAAATTTTTTTTACAGGGAATAATACATTTTTGATAAGTTATGATGTTAAAACGTTAGGTTGATCTATGGTTGTGCACATTTTTTGTAGGGAATAATACATTTTTGATTAGTTATGATGTTAAAACGTTGTTTTTTTATGGTTGTGTACATTTTTTTGTAGGGAATAATATATTTGTGATAAGTTGTGATGTTAAAACATTAGTTTTATCTATGGTTTTGTACATTTGTTAGGGCCCTGCTCTGCGGGCGCCCTATAGTGATCAGTCTGTCCGTCCGTTCTTCCGTCCGTCTGTCCGTCCGAGATCTCTTGTCTGGAGCATATCTTCTCTCTCCTTGGCCCAATCTGGCTCATACTTCACCCACAGAGTGTCTTTGGGTAAAGGGTGTGCAGTGACCTTGAACCATGTTTATAGGTCTAAGGTTAAGGTCATAGTAGTTATATGAAAAATCCTTGTCCAGAGCATATCTTCTCTCCCCTTGGTCCAGTGTGGCCCATACTTCACTCACAGAGTGCCACTGGTCAATGGATGTGCAGTGAACTTGAACGAAGTTTCTAGGTCAAGGGTCAAGGTCAAAAATAGTCTCTCTGTTTAAAATCTTTGTTCGGTGCATAATTTCTTTCCCTTATGTCCAGTCAGCCTCAAACTTTACCAATTGATTTAGGGTATATAACATTTGTGATTTTCCTTCCATTTTTTGATGAGTATATGCAACAATTTTCATAGAGGATATGCAACATTCGTGGTTTTAATGCCGTTTTTTGATAAAGGGTATGGAGCACTCGTGATTTTCGTGCCATTTTTTATTATAACAAGGATGACAAAGAAGCCCTTTAGACTCAAACAGCACATCCCTTAATAGTACACAAATGTTCCTCTTCAAAATAAACCCATTTTCATGTTCGTTGCTGAAAGCGGGGCCCCTTTGAGATGGCTACCATCTCAATGATATCTAGTTGTAGGGAATATTCCATTTTTCATAAGTTGTGATGTTTAAAGTTTATTTATGGTTGTGTACATTTTTTGTAGGGAATAATGCATTTTTGATAAGCTATTGATGTTGTAAAGTTAATCTACTCTTCTAAATATACTTGTACATCTAACAAATTGTAGGGAAATAATACAATTTTAATAAGTTATACATACAATTTTAATTCATGCTTCTAAATACATGAGTGTATGTAACATGGCAGATTTGTACGCAAATCATTAAATTTTAAAAAAAAATCGTTTGATGTTGTGAAGTTTGAATAATGTTTTTGCTTTGAATATACATGTAAGTATGAAAACAAATAAAGGAAGAAACGACAATTGTAATTGTTGATGCATACCAATTTATTTTTCAAACACGTACTTAATGACTTTGGAAAACACTTCAAAATATTTAGTAATACTTCAAATGTGATAAAAACGTATTCAACAAAAAAATTACGACAAATATGCGCAGTATTTACATTGTAAGAGTTTTGTTTCCTCCAAACTTAATTGCAAATAACTTTTCTATTGGTTCCTCGTGACTGTCTGGATTTAGCATAATTTTTGACCTTTTGACTTCTCTAGAACCACTTTATATGCATGTACATGTATGTATAAGGTTTACACGGGTGTTACTAAAATGAAATAAAAATTGAAAGAGGACTATCTTCAAAACGTTATTTTAAGTGACTGTGACAACACTATTTATAGAAGTCTGAAAAAAGTAGTGATTATATTATTATTTTTATACCCCCGCAAACAAAGTCCGTCTGTCTAGACATGATTTTTTCCGGACCTGTTCTTGGAGGCTATTACATGGAATTATTTGAAGTTTTTTTCAGACGCATTAGACACCATATAAAGATGTGCACCTGGTATTTTCACCATGATTGAACAATTTTTCATTTTACGTTTTTTTTTTTTTTTTCATTTTTTTTTTTTTACTTAAGTCATTTTGTGTCCTGTAGTTTTGTGTCATGTAGTTCTGCAGCATAATTGAATATTTATCAGAAATATAATGAGCAATTACATTTTGACTCTCAAAAATTGTGAACACCTCTTACATGTAGATCCATAAAATACTTTTAGAGACTTGGTACCCCTTCAAAAGAAATCGAACTTAAAAAAAATATTTATTAAAATTTTTAAACAAAAACATCCCCTCTTTCTCTCATTTTTTGCATGTACATTACAGGCAAACTGTTTCTAATTATGCTTACTTTAAATAACCAAACTACTGCGTTTGTTTTAACAAGGCACAGTAGACTAATTGTAAACTGCACTGTTTCTGTACCAGAAAATTCTACAAATGTTCCAGTCAGACGTTGAAAGCCTTCCAGTGTAATTGATCTCCTCACCCTCATATAGAAGCTATATAGTGTGGATCTTTTAGTCATGCGTGCTCAATTTTTTGTTTACACCCACGACAGACGAAATAGAACTGATACAAATAGTACCGACACTACTTCAATTATCACAGATCAAACACGATGTATGAGAATGTCGATATTAATTTCCCCTCAACCTAGGGTTAAAGAATCAATTTTCACCATTTTTGTTTGTTGTTTAACGTCCCTCTCGAGCATTTTTCACTCATATGGAGACGCCACCACTTGCCGGTGGAGAGCTGCAAATTTTGACCTATGCATGCTCGAGACTCGGGGCCATTGAGCAGTGAGGGATCTTTTTCGTTCCAGCACCTACTGCGACACGGGACCACGATTTATAAGGTCTCATCCGAAGGACTGGTCCTCACATCCCACAGTGAGGTACGAACCCACGACCTAAGGAACAACTCTTTATTTCGCGACTCTAGAGCAGACGCTTTTACCACTGCGCCACGCGGGCGACTCCATTTTTCTTAACTGTATGTAGGTTTCTTGATGAGTATTTGTTTTTTAATAGTAAAATAGCTGTTTAAAAACCCTAAAAGCTGTGTTTTTTCCGTTGTTAGCTCACCTGAGCCGAAGGCTCAAGTGAGCTTTTCTGATCACATTTTGTCCGTCGTCCGTCCGTCCGTCTGTCCGTCTGTCTGTCCGTCTGTCTGTCTGTCTGTCCGTCCGTCTGTAAACTTTTCACATTTTTGACTTCTTCTCAAGAACCACTGGGCCAATTTTGACCAAACTTGGAACAAAGCATCCTTGGGTGAAGGGGAATTTAAACTGTTAAAATGAAGGGTCAAGTCCCCTCACAAGGGGAGATAATCAAGAGAAGACAAAAATAGGGTGGGGTCATTAAAAAATCTTCTTCTCAAGAACCACAGGGCCAGTAAAGCTGAAACTTATGTGGAAGCATCCTGGGGTAGTGTAGATTCTAAATTATTCAAATCATGACCCCCGGGGGTAGAGCGGGGCCACAATGTGGAATCAATGTTTTACATAGAAATATATAGGAAAAATCTTTAAAAATCTTCTTCTCAAGAACCACTGGGCCAAAAAAGCTGAAACTTATGTGGAAGCATCCTGGGATAGTGTAGATTTTAAATTGTTAAAATCATGACCCCCGGTGGTAGGGCGGGGCCACAATAGGGAATCCATGTTTTACATTGAAATATATAGGAAAAATCTTTAAAAATCTTCTTCTCAAGAACCACTGAGCCAAAAAAGCTGAAACTTATGTGGAAGCATCCTCGGATAGTGTAGATTTTAAATTGTTAAAATCATGACCCCTGGGGGTAGGGAGGGGCCACAATAGGGAATCCAAGTTTTACATTGAAATATATAGGAAAAATCTTTAAAAATCTTCTTCTCAAGAACCACTGGGCCAAAAAACCTGAAATTTATGTGGAAGCATCCTGGGATAGTGTAGATTTTAAATTTTAAAATCATGACCCCCGGTGGTAGGGCGGGGCCACAATAGGGAATCCAAGTTTTACATTGAAATATGTAAGAAAAATCTTGAAAAATCTTCTTCTCAAGAACAACTGGGCCAGAAAAACTGAAAATTATGTGGAAGCATCCTGGGGTAGTGTAGATACTAAATTGTAAAAATCATGACCCCTGGGGGTAGGGCGGGGCCACAATAGGGAATCCAATTTTACATTGAAATATGTAAGAAAAATCTTCTTCTCAAGAACAACTGGGCCAGAAAAAACTGAAAATTATGTGGAAGCATCATGGGATAGTGTAGATTTTTAATTGTTAAAATCATGACCCCAAGGGGTAGGGCGGGGCCACAATAAGTATTAGAAGGGGGGAAATCTGGTAAAGAACAGCATGGCCAAAGTTACTCAGGTGAGCGATGTGGCCCATGGGCCTCTTGTTTTTATTATTATTATTATTATTATTATTTTGTGCAAATACAGCACATCATGTTGGTAAATTTAGTAGAAAGGTTCCAATTAACCCGATGAAAATTATATTTTCTGCCGAATATACTGAATTTTTAAACTCTACTGGTCAGAGACAAGAAGAGCTTATGCGATAGTAAGGTGTCCGTGGGCTGTGTAGATGTCTAGCTGTCTGTCTAGCTGTCCGTCTGTCTGCAAGCAATTTTTCAAAATGCTACTCCTCCTACAGTTTTGGTCTGATTTCAATATAACTTGGCACACAAGTAGAGTAATACTAAGATACATATCTTAATGCACCGGTTTTTGATTTTGTTGTACGGTATGGCCATTGTTACTAAAAATAGAAATTTCGGTGAAATTCCTCTAAAACGCTACTCCTCCTACAGTTTTGGTTTGATTTCAATGTAAATTGGCACACAAATAAATAACACTAAGATACATTTTTAAATGTATCGGTTTTTAATTTTGCTAAACGGTTGTTGCCATGGTTATTAAAAATAGAAATTTCTGTGAAATTTCTTTTAAAATTCTACTCCTCCTATAGTTTTGGTCTGATTTCAAAAGTACTTGGCACATATTAAGTAGACTACACAGAGATTCATAATTCTGTTTATCGGTTTTTGATTTTGGTGAAGTGTTTTCATGGTTACTAAAATATAAATTTCTGTGAAATACATTCCTAATGCTGCTCCTTCTATAGTTTTGCTTTAATTTCAATGTAACTTGGCACGCAAATAGACTACACTGAGACACATAATGTCTTTATCATTTTTTTTATTTTGATGAATGATCTTGCCATGGTTACTAAAATCAAAATTTCTTTAAAATCTTTTAAAAGGTTTCTCTACCTACAGGTTTAGTCTGATTGCAATAAGTCTTGCCACAAAAGAGACTAAACCAAGGATAATTATTCTATTATTTGCTATTGCAATTTTTATATATCTATTTTTTTTGTGAATTTCTTTTGTCAAAAATTGAAATTTATTGTAATTGGAAAATTCATTATACCTCAAAAATTGTAATCAACATACAGGAATATAATGATCTTCTCATTTTTTTTTCAATAACAGCAAAAATATGATTAGTCATATTGACATGGAAGCATCCGTAGGGATGTAGATTAAATTTTGTTCAACTTTTGATCCCCAGGGGTAGGATGGGAACACAATGGACGATGAAAGTTTTAATAGGAGTATATGTTAAAAATGAAAAACAACAGGGCCAAAGCGACCCATGCAGGTGATAGTTGTGGCCCTTGGGCCTCTTGTATTGAGTGTCATGGTATTGGCGTCTTGTACTAAGTGTCACAGTATGGTTTCATGAGAAAACTCAGTATGATTTTTATCAAACACTTGATTATTAAAATTTTTTTCTTTGGTTGTTAGTACGGGAATTGATGTTGCAGCTGTTACAGAAAAAAAAAATAACACGCGTAAGCAACGTTAATTCCCATACTACACTGTAACAAAGATGTTTATATTTATATCTGTATAAATAACCAATTAGAGTAAAATTAAGTACATTAAATATTCTATTATTGATATGTATGTCATTATATGTTATTTGATGGAAGAACCGCTGCTCAACAGATCTGTAAAGGTGGCTTGCTTAATGGCGTTTATGATTGAAAAACGACCGTGTTTTTCAAAAGAAATATAGGAGATAATATTAGGTGGAAGTAAATATAAGGCTATAAATCAAAGACCGGGTCAAAAGTATTCGTTAAAAAATGGCGGCCTAATTTTCACTGCCGTGGTTCGATTCTTATTTCAGCGTCGTTCTTAATGCACAAATTAGAGTTATCCCTCTTACTACGTACATGTACAAATATACAAAAGCACATGACAGGTCACATGGCTTTGTTATGACTTATTTCGTCTGCAAAGGTTTTGTTCCCGCTATCAAAACAAATGGGCAGGAAAGGATCTGAACTTTGTGAGTCCGAAAAGAAAGCATTCTATCGTTGTCTAAAGCTAATATAAAGTTAAAGGAAATATCAGAGATAACCGAAGGCCCATATCTACTATATGCAGTTTTTAAAGCGAGAACAAAGACGTGGAAGTGCAGAAAACAAGGATCGGAGTGGCAGACCGTGTAAGTGTAGTGTCCAAGGAGAGAGGCAACTTATCCGACTTGTGAGAAATAATCCTGTAGAATACGTTATGTGACGATTTCAGACTTGCTCTCTTTCCCAATGCAGTGAAATATATAGATCGGTTTATAATGTTTTTTTTTATAAAAAATATTAAATTTGCTGTAGTTGATAACACGTTTATTCATTCTGATTTTGAAACAAACAGTAGGAGAGGCAACTTCATTAAAAGAAAAAAAAATACTTATAGTCCCGCCAATGCAGCAAAGATGTAAGCCCAACGTCAAACTTATTTGCAATTGAAATTATTTTTTGATAAATGAAATCTTGTATGCATAAGATAGATGCCTTCAATAAAAAAATGGTCTGATTTAAGGTCCCTCTCTACACTAAACGAAAATGTTTTTTGGATATTGAGAAAATTATATTGTATAAGGGTGTAATTATTGAGCTCATTATTTATATCTTTTTCAACATAGGGTACCTGCGCTTTTACCCCCAGGAAAAATGTTCAAAGTCATCAAAGTTTTGATGAACAGAAATCGCTGTTGTTTACCTTAGTGGGGAAAAAGCATGCAGATGAGGTTTTCAGTTAATTCATCTTGGCCTATCAAAATATCAAGAATGCTTGAATTGATTAGAAATTGATTGATAAACTGTAATTTTCAAGTTATTTTATTTAAGATCTAAGGACAGATTACTCTAACTACATAAACATACCACAGATGCAGATGCAAAACTCTTTTAGTGTGCAGTGTATAGAGGGTTCTTAATTACCTGTGGTAATTAGTATAAAAAGGGGAAGCAACTCTGTAAATCTGTCTTATGTTTTACTAAAATAAAAGAAATTTCATTTTTTCCCCGTATAGCGTAATCTGACTTTATTTCATTGATATGTTTGAACAGATATTTAATGCATAAAGATGATACACCTTTCAACTTTTGATTTACTTCATGCATTTTTCTTAGTTTGGAAATGTTTGCATTTTTCAATAGATAGCGATTACAGATTATAGGAAAGAATAAAAAATACATAAATTGTCTTTAAATAAAAATTAGTATGTATTGATCATTTCATTCAGTTCATACACTTAAATACGAAATGAAAATGAAGAAACAATATGCATAAAGATTTAAAAATAAAACTTGACCCTCGTTCTGATAAACTCTTCCCTAAAATTTCAAAATTGTGAGGCGATGAAATGCAATGTATATTATGAATTGGACGTTGTAGTATGGATTCCTTTTTTTTTGGTCGGTATTAAAGGTACAAATGTATCTATATCTGTTAGTATACAATGTTGAATTCACTTCCCCATTCTTCAAGGTAGAAAAATGCACTCAAATATCAACCAAAATTATCTACAATGACAATAATTATTCCCTTTTCTACAGCAATTATCATAGAAAGTTTATGTAGTCCGAAATAATGGTTTCACCATGTGCGATCCTGTAAGATTTTTTACATTTATCTTGCATATTCTAGAATTCATCCATAGATTAACATGATTATCTCAGACAGTTAGACAGGCAGGATGACGGACTTATTTTATTCGTTTTTATATACCCCTTCCCTTAAACTTTGTTCACTTTTGTGAAGTTGATGTATTTAGACTTTTATAACAGCTAATAAGACTAGGCCCACAATATACTGTTGTATTTGTACATTCTGATTAGTACTTGCAGCTTGAACTTGTTCCGAAGGTGTTTTTTGATAGATGGTATCAATTTAGGAAGTACTTATATTTCATTTTGAACTTTTTATTTCCTGTTCCTGGATAAATATACGAGTACATACAGTACATACATGTACACCTATTGAAAGCAGTTTTTCCTGGAAAAAAAAATGTACTCAACTACATGTGGAATCGTATTACAAAAGGACGATGTAGTGCTTCGAATTATAATCTAATTGTGTGCGCTATGACACGCTGGAGAACTTTTCCTTTACAAACTCTTCAACACATTGTATAAGGTACATATATGGTGGGAAAATTAAAAAAAAAAAGTTATTACGGTACAATGTATATCATTGTTATCAATTTTAAAATGATATGTTAATTTGACAAAAGCGCTATGCAACTGTGTCAACATTCGTGGCAATTCCCAAAAATCACGTGACGTCTACCATAAAGAACATCATACTAATTAATCAATCATAAAATATCTTTTGTGGGGAAGAAGAAAAATGTCCCAACTTGAAGTTAGATATATAAGTACATTAAGCATAAGTAGATTTTCGACTCGCATTTCGACTTTTCTCTCACGTATATGTATTTTCTTTAATTATAGAAACGCGCTACCCAGTATTTTCAACAAGCAATTTTGTTTGGTTTATTTCTTTCTCTTGTCTCATTTGGACACAAATTATCGAGCTAATACCTGTTATCAATTGTTTTAAAAAAGTTTTTAGCGTGTTAAATTTGATTTAAATATTCAATTTCCTAAGTATATTTGAGTTAGATGATATTTGTTTTGTTTGCCCCTTTTCATTACAGATCAAGATTATTTTAAGAATATGACTTCACCAGTTAATTACTCTTGAGAATCTTACTGCTCTCATTCCTTATGCACAATGTATATTTAGCATAGATATTACTTTAACACACATGGAGGTTTTTTTTTTATCAATAAGTTTTGATTGAAAAAGGTAAGACACTAATACATGTGTATCAATTTTCCGTATTAGTCTATGTGTAACTAACTGTGCTCCGAATCATTCAGATGGTAATTCTAAAAAGCATTAATTAAATTAAAAAGAATACCATTTTCCGACCATCGATGGGATTCGCATTTTCCAGAAACCAATTTTTTGTTGAATATCTCTCAAAACCTACTCGGCCGGAAAATAAAATCATAAGATAAATTCATTTTAGTCTTATATATCACTTTTACTCTTATCCAGTTTCAAAGTTAATTTATTTTTTGAAAAAAAAACTTTTTAGGTCTCCTGAGCTGAAAACTCACTCGTGCTCGAGAAACTGCCTTGTGCTCATTATCAGGAAATACAGAAATGTACTAGTTATGTTTTGTACTTGTTAATCATATCCCAGAGAACGATTCGTATATGAATAATTTAGTAGGATGCTATAACCCATGAACGCACGGGATTTTTTCAGATGAAGTTTATTTTCCATACTTTCGTTTTCTTGGGATACTCCTGATTCAAACACAAAACATTTAGGGTAAAATAAAGGAGAATAGATCCTACTGACAAACTGACAATGACTTATTAATTAAAAAAAAATAAAGAAAGCATTCTACCTCAATTGCAGAACAGTGTCTGAGAAAACTTAGTTCTTTATATTCCTAATAGAATAAAGGCTGTCATTTGGTCAAGAAGAGGATCAATGTAGTATTTGAAAGAAACCTCGATTAAAAATAACAAAACTCAAATTGAATTGCAAAATTTATCATGAATTTTTCGCCTTATACTTAGTAGCAATATATTTATTTTCAAAATATGCATTAAATTAAATCAAAATAGCATTTTAGTTTGAATTTATTTCAGCTGTTGAGGAAAACATTTTAAAAATATTCTTTTCTGGAACAGCAAAGCCATGATCATTTACATTTATATGAAAGCATCCTCAAGTAGTATAGATTCAAGTGTGTTCAAATCATGAACCCTAGGGAAGGGCAACAAAGGGCAATGGATGTAATAATAGAAAGGGAAATCAAATCAATTACTTTTTGCGTTTGTTGTTTGTTTGTAGATTTTACGTACCGTCGAGAATTTCACACATATTGAGACGTCAGCACTAGCTAGTAGAGAGCTGCAAATTAAGACCTGTAAACAGCAATTACGGCCTTTTGAGCAGTTAGGGATCTTTTTTCGTGTCTGCACCTACTGCGACACGGAACCCTCGTTTACAACGTCCCATCCGAATCAATCTTTAAAAATCAAAAGCCATTAGTTAAACACTTATCAATGTAGAAGCATGCACAAGTAGTGTAGATTCTATCTAGTTTAAATTTTGATCATCGAATGTAGAGACCGTTCAGGGTAGCTCAGTTGGTAGAACAATGGCTCCGTGAACTGAAGATCGTGAGTTCGAATCTCGGCCGCGACTCATCTATGTCGATAAAAAATGGGTAGCAACTGTTCCTTCTCCATGCGCTCGACACTTTGAAGTGAAAGTTGCGGGTCCTTCGGTTGAGACCTTAAAAACCGAGGCCCCATATCACGGCAGACGTTGGCACGATAAAGGTCCCTCACTGCTAAATGGCTCTGAGTGCCGAGTAAAGGTCAAAATTTGAAGCCATTCACTGGCATATAGTGACGTCTCTATATGAGTGAAAAATTCTCGAATGGGACGTAAAACAACATAAAATCAATCAAACGAATGTAGTGTTAGGCACTGAACTCCCTGAACAAAATTTTACATTGGAAAATACATGAACAATCTTAAAAATATCTTTTCGTAAACAGTAGAGGCCTGGTTAGTTATATTGATATGGACACATCCTCAGATAATGTAGATTCAAGTTTATTCAAATCATGACAATCTGGAGTAGGGAGGGGACATAATAAATGTTCGAAATTTTACATAGGAATATATACTACGTAAACTTTTTAAAGAATTTTCCTCCAATAAACAGCGAAGTCATTATTTATCATATTTATATTGAAAAAAAAAACAAATTCTCAGGTAAAGGAGAGTTTTATTTTGTTCAAATCATGACCTCCGGGATGTAGTGGGAGCATACTTCGTAATCGAGGTTTTTCATATTAATATATATACTGAAACGCAAAAGAAACGCAACAAGCGGTAATCTACAAATATTTGAATTTTTTATCTAATGATTTTCAAAAATTAATACAGTAAGGTAAAACTCGATTTATAAACATCAGAGATTTGATAAAAATGTTAAATTATAATCTTTAAACTTTAGAAAGTAACACATGAATGTTAAAACACCCCCACCCCGGCCATTCAATTACAGTGTGCAAGACAGCCATGTACAACAGTTGCAGCTTGATTTCTACGATGCAGTGATTCATCAATCTCGAGATCTGAGCGCAAGAAATATTCTTTGCCATTTTTAAATGCCTGTTTTTCAGATGATGAGGTCGAATTTTCTCTAGCCAAGCGCAATGTAGTAACCCTTGGACTTCCGGTCCAAGGACTGTCATTCATGCTAATGATACGTAAGGGCCAGTTGAGGCTTGATGTGTTGCAAATTTGCATCTGCAACTCTCCATCACCTTTATTTTGAGATTTTCCAGCTAGAGCAATGGAAATGCGTACTTAAGTCATTTTTAGGAAGCCTTGGCATCGCTTACGGAAAAGAAAGGAGAAATTACATTTCGTAACATTGCTTCATTACTTATGATGAACAGATGCAAATTCCTAAATCCACATATTATTGCCAAATATTTTGTTAAGCATGCAATTTTGATTTTTGTTAAGCGGACTCAAACTTAACTTCCGGTAATGGTATGAAAATCATTCAACCGTTAAATTACCGATATTTACAAAGTTGAAGATGTCCTTACTTATTAGATACAAAATTATATCCTATATATAATATTTCCCCCTAAAATAGGACGTTGCGTTTCTTTTGCGTTTCAGTATAGTTGCATCAGGTAAAATATTTGCTAATGAAGATCATAGAAATTATGACTCAGGTAAGCCTTGTGGTCCATAGACCTTATAGTTTCTTTTGTTTTTCAGTCTTGAAAATTGTAGTTTACTGCAAAAATGATAATAAATAGTTTTCTAAATGCATACTCTTATCTTTAATTCATAATTTTCAAATAAAGGTTAATGCTTTTATACTAAATTTTTCTAAAGAGTACTACGTCTGCCTGATCAGTGTGTCTGATAGGGCTAATATCGGTGTGACTGGTCGACAGTGAAAGCACCTAATCCCACCACTGATGTTTTCAGAGGTCTGTTTTGCCCTGTTCACGATTCGTTTTGAACAATGTATTGATGAGATTCATCACTATTCGTTATTTTCACCTATTACCTTTATTCGTTGAATATCCACCTAGTTAAGTTCAAAACAATTTTCACATGAACGGTTAGATACATGTGCATAGTTTTAACATTTGAGCTAAGCTGAACTGAAATACAAAGTGATTTTTTTTATGACCAATTGTCCGTCGTCCCACCGTCTAACTGTCCGTCCGTTCGTTTGCAAACTGTAAAATATCTTTTTTTTTAATATTACGAACAGCAGGATTAAAATTACTAAGCTGAGAGTCGTCTTTACTGGGCCTCTTGTAAAGTTAAACGCTCTACGTGATCGTCAACATAAAATAAGCGAAAGATTGTCTATTACTGGCTATTTACTAGTTTCATAAAATATACTACTAGCCTGAAACTGTAAATAACCAGAAGTCTCTGTCGACACTGTAGCTCTATTGGTTTGTACTTATAATAATCAAGGAAGAGAAAAGTAGCACTTGGACGTGAATCTGCAAGGGCAATAAATAAATAGTAATCCTTGTTTTACTCTCTTTTTGTGGCAAGATGAATTGCAATCAGACTAAAACTGTAGAAGGAGTAGCCTTTTAAAATATTTTTAGAGAAATTTTGATTTTTGTTACTATGGCAGCATTATTCATCAAAATAAAAAAAATTAAGACAATTATGTATCTCAGTGTAGTCTAGTTGCATGTCATGTTATATTAAAATCAGACCAAACTGTAGGCGATGTACTGTTTTGAAAGTATATCAAAGAAATTCAATTTTTCGTAACTATGGCAACACTTCCCCAAAATCAAGAAATTGATATAAAGAACTACTTGTGTGCCAAGTTATATTGAAATCAGGCGAAAACTGTAGGAGGAGTAGGATTTTGAATATATTTCAAAGAGATTTCTATTTTTAGAAACCATGGCAACACCGTTCACCAAGATCAAAAACCTCTACACAGAATGATGTATCTTAGTGTAGTCTACTTGTGTGCCAAGTTATATTAAAATCAGACCAAAGCTGTAGGCGATGTAATGTTTTGAAAGTATATCAAAGAAATTCAATTTTGTTGTAACTATGGCAACACTGTTCATCGAAATCAAAAAGCGATACCCAGAATTATGCATCTTAGTGTAGTCTACTTCTGTGCCAAGTTATATTGAAATCAGACCAAAACTTTAGGAGGAGTAGATTTAAAAAAAAGAATGTTTACAGACAGACAGAAGGACAGACAGCTAGACGGACGGACGACAGACACCTTACTATCGCATAAGCTCTTCTGGTCTCTTACCAGTAGAGCTAAAAACAGGTTTTATGCATGTAAAGACCAGGAAACATCTATATGTCATTTTCTTTGAAAAGCTATAATTGTTTATTTTTAAATAAAAAGAAGCATCCCCATTATATATTTTTGAATAATTTCTATAAAAAAATATTTTATTAAAAAAGAAGATTAATCGACACTTTACGCCTAGCAATGACAAGGAAGAAGCATTGTTGTGATGAATGTCTCAAAATATAAATGTATTTGCATGCAAATGTACTGAGATATATATGTAAACCTTACTTGGAGATACGGACAAATAGTGTCATAGGAATGAAAAGGCTTGATGTATAATGGGGAGGATGGAGGCTCCAAAATGGAGTGTAAGACAGTGCGAGGTTGAAACCTCTAATGTCAATTTCAACACATTTGCTTATTTTATCTGTCATTCAGTTTAAGACCTTAAAACATAATTAAATCTGTAAAGATTTCAAGGGTTACTGTGGGGATAGCTGCGCGGGACAAAAATCTTAACGCAGTTTCCATTGCAATCAGCACTTGTTATCTAACAAAATTTGAATTTAAAGCACTAGCAATACATCCCATTTTCTTCATGATATCAAAAGTCATTTTTTGACGGAATCTCATTTTGTTGTTTATCGATCGTTTCTCGTTCTTTGAGGAAAAAAATGACAACAATTCACCAAAGGATAATTTTGATGTTGTTTCTGATTTATTCAGTCTCCATTATCTTAAAAAAAATAATCAAAAGCAGAGTTGTTCCCCGTACAAGTTGACATGTAATCATCAATAATTGTTTCACTGATTTCTATTTCTTAGGTTCTCCTTAACATGCATGTATTTTTAAAGATATTGTCAAACGGTCTAAACAGAACTGAGCTTCGGGATAAAATAGATTCATGCAACCTATAGCTACTTCAAAGGAATATTTGTTTTTAATTATTTGGATAACGTGACACTCCAACAAGGTTTTATGGAATACTGGAAATTGAGATGACAGATCTGATAAGATTGCAACGAGATGCTCCACCTTTTGTATCATCTGGCTCATGAAGCTCCACCCCTTATACTCTTTGACACTCCATTTTGGATCCTCAATCATCCACATTTTATACTAAGCCGAATAAAAAAAAAACAAAACATTTCTGATATCTCATCAACAGCTGTAGAGTATTAAACTGGACATGAAAACAACATTCACATATCTGAAGGTGTTATTTTTACAAGACATACATTTTGCTTAGTTGAATTTTGCTTAAAATACAAATATTCAATTAATAATAAAAATAATACACCAGGGATTAATTTGCAAAATTTCAGTTTATCATAGAACAATTTGGATTACACCTTGTCTATTGTCCAGCCAGGGATGTTGCTTTTTTATTATTTGGGTTAAGATAACCCTAAATTTTACATGCATACAATTAAATAGGGTTAATTGAATGCTAAAAAAATGTGGAAAAGGGGTTTTAATTATGAGAAATGTCAGACAAAGGTACTTGTATTTAGACACACATTACGAAATAATTGCAATGCATTGACATGTAAATAATTTCGTTTGTTTATAAATTCAGCCTTATTGTGTGGCATAATTTATTTTTAAAGGTATCATTTAATGTTTTTTTTTTTTTTTTTTTTTTTTTTTTTTTTTTCTTTAAAATTTCGTTTAATTTAATACGATAGCAGCCAGATGAAATATTTCATTACAGGTATATTAAACCAAAACACGACGTATTTGGTCTTTGTTCGCAAAATGGATACGAATCACGTGGTTTTGTTTAAGAAGGAAATGGGCTATTTCAACACCCCATTCCACTGTGCTGTCTATTCTATAGCTTAATGTTGAGCTAACTCCTCAAATAATTCATTAAGTTACCTGTAAGTGTCCATTCCTTTTGGAAAACTGTCTATTCTTTTAAGAATGGACAGTTTTTTCTTCAAAAAGAATGGACAGTTAAAACAAAGAGAATGGAGGGTTACAGGTAAACTTTGGAATGTGTTCAAGAGGGAAACAGAAACAAATACATGAAATACTTTTTAATTTACATGTAAATAACAAAAAGATTGCGGTTAATCCAGAACACAATGTCTGCACAGCATCTACTCGATTTTCATTTTTTAAATCCGTGAATAATGCACATTATTTCAATACTCAAACCTTAATTTTCACAAAAAATGAATTCAAATAACACAATTTCACATTAGATTAAAATTTCGGTAAAAAATCATTTCCTCGAGGAGAATTTATTTTCAGATAGAAGTAAGTCTAATATTAAATCCTCCACCCAGAAAACAGTTTACCATGAACACTACACTGCTGCAGTTAATATTTCGGTAGAAAATAAATAAAAATGAAACGTTTCCAAATTTGATTTGAAAAAGATTTTCAGGTCGAAGATTGCCTCATGGCTAATCCAACACTCATAACACAATTTGCACCTCACCATTACACTGCTGCAGTTAATATATCCTCAAAAACAGAATTCAAATAAAACATTAAGACAAAGACATTTTGTTATTTGCATCTGGAAACACAATGGCTATTCAACAAATTGCTCTGCATCCTTAGCTTACCAGTGGCTGTCCATTCCGTTAACAATGAATTTGTCATTGTATGCGTGCTACCTATCATATCTGATACCAGTTCTGTACATTTTTTATTCAATTTTCAGAACAAAGGAAATCATGTTTTAAGTAGGAGAAAGGCCTCAAACTTAATTTTCATAAAATTTGAATTCAAATAACACAATGGCAAATGGACGGAGAGAAAATATTAATTTTGGAATATAACATACCCGCACTAAGGTGTTTGCCTCTAAATGCAGGCCCCTTCATATTGGGATAACCAAGGAAAAAGCCAAAATAATTCTATAATATACACAGAACATGTATTTGTCAAATCGAGCATAAAATGCTCATGCAGGTGACCATGTGACCCATGAGCCTCTCATACGCATTTCATATACATGTACTTAATTCATTACCAGTCTGAAATTACAGAATTTAATTAATGATGTAAATTATATCAATAGGATTTGATAAAGGGGGGGGGGGGTTATAAATTTTTGGCCCATAATTGGAACTTTTTACATTTTTTTTCTCCACAACAAATAATATTATTTTAGTGCAAAGCGTTTTTGATGAACTTAGATGCCAACTTTCAGTATTGAACAAATCGTGCAAACTTTTTCAGTATTTGGGTAGGCAAAAACTTGCTGAAAAAGCCACACCCAATCAAATTTGTCACCCCCCCCCCCCCACACACACACACACTTTGCCCAATTTTGGAAATAGGCATAGATAGCAACTAAAGTTATGCTAAAACATCGTTTGTAATGATAATTTAAATTTTGTCCTTGTAATGTACATGTGCATGTACATTTGAAAATTTCTACATCACATTGGACTTGCATCACCCTACTAGTACTAGTTTTACCATTATCATTTGGATTGCACATGGTGTAGACATCGTTACATAGGCCTATATCAGTAGGAATTAATTCATTGTGTGTTTTAATTGGATTATATTTCATGAAGTTGACAGTACCTATGACAGTCGGTAAGTACAAGTTTAGGTATAGATTGGGGTAATATAATCTGAAATGCAAATGGTTAGGTTAAAGTTTAAAAAGGATCAAAGATCATTGGATGCCACAACAGACGAATTTCACATTATGAAGAGTTATCTCTGAAGAGCTATCGTCGTCGACATTACATTCAGTTACAGGCACAGATCCAGGAATTTTTCGGGGGGGGGGGGAGGGGGGGTCCACACCTCATTTAAAAAAAATTCCAGCCCAGAATTTCCTGAGAAGTTAAAAAACAAAAAAACAAAAAAAAAAAAAAAAAAATAATAATAAAAAATAAAAACAATGATGGTGGGGTCATTGTTTTTAAAGGGGGGGGGGGGCGTCCAAAGTCATTTTTTATTTGCTTCTGTAAATCAGTATATAGTCCTATTTAAATAACTCTGCAAATTCCAGGGGAGGGGGGGTCCAATCTCCCTAGCCACTCCCTGTCCCTGGAATGACAAATGATCATGTGACTCCAAAATAGTAGAAAACTTTTCCATTTGACTGTACATAATTTTGTTTCTTGTGTTATTATGTTATTTACAACTATTAGTTTAAGGTTATGAACCCCTGGCGGTCATTCCCCCACTCTCTTAATGAACTGGAAATGTTCATAATATGACTACATCAAATTAAATAAAAGTGCATTAATGATAAGATTGCTTGACATTTCATTCATGAATTTGGGTCAACCCATGTACCCTCCTAGAATTAGGAATGAAAATCATTCAAAGAGATGGACCATTAAACTATTTGTATATATTCACATTTTTTTTAATGTCAAAACAGAATATTAGTTTGCATACATGAACAAACAGGGGTCTGGGAAGGGGAAGGGGTGAGGGGAAGGAGTTATCTCTTTACGTCTTAATTGCTGAAAACTCCTAAAATGAATGTTAACCTCAAATTCGACTTGTACTTCTTCATTATTTTTGAATGGTGGAGTCTCCATATGAGTGAAAAATTCCCGAGAGGGACATTTAACAACAAACAAACAAATGACTTAAAAAACACAATATACATGTACATGTTTATTAGTCAACAGATATACTTCTGGTCATATCTCTAGTTCTCCCTTGAATCAGAAATGATGATATAAATATTTTAAGAATGATTAAGAGTTGAAAAGGTTGTGCATCTAAAAATTGAATAAGCTTTGTGGTTGAATTAGCTATTCCAGTTTAGCTTAATTTGCTACTCAAAGCACCTTGATTTTTTTAATCATACTGTTTTTGAAATGTGCAGTTTTTTCAACATGGATACAAGTCATACATTTTCAGCTTCTGGAAACAATGCATGAAAAAAACTGCTTTTCAAATACTGTAACTCTTTCCACGTACTTGTGATCATAAGTTTTTACAGAAGCTCACTTGAGTTTTTCTGGTTATCTGATCATATTTTGTCCGTCATCCATCTGTCCGTCTGTAACCTTTTCACATTTTTGTCTTCTTCACTAGAGCGACTCGACCAATTTCAACCAACCTTGCCACAAAGCATCTTCGGGTAAAGGGAATTCAAGTTTGTTCAAATGAAGGGTTAGTCAGGATCCCGAGACCCCTCTGATTTTATTATTGGGTCAGGTTCCCTAGACCCCTCTGCTTTTATTATTGGGGACCCTAATAATAAAAGCAGAGGGATCTTGGGAACCTGACCCAATAATAAAAGCAGAGGGGTTTCGGGAACCTGACTAATGAAGGGTCACACCCTCCTTCAAGGCGGATAATCAAGAATTGATTCTGACTGGGCACTTTTTTTACATAGACTTAGTGTAGATTCAAATTTGTTCCAATTATGACCCACTGGGGTAGGGTGGGGCCACATATGGGGATCCAAAGATTTACATAGAAAAATGCAGGAGATTTTTTCCATCATAAATCTTCTTCACTCTCAAGAACAGCAAGGGCATTATTATCCCCCGTTTTCGCAAAAGGAGATATTAAATCTCATTTGTCTGTCAGTCTGTCCATTTGTCAGCCTGTCCGTCTGTCACAATAAATTTAACCTTGGTCATAACTTTTGAATAATAAGAGATAGGGCTTTTATATTTCACATGTACATTACCTACAAGAACTTTCTAAATATACTATGATTTTTGAACCCATGACCTTGACCTTGAAGTTTGACCTACTTTTCAAAAAAATTAACATTATTTTAAATTGATCATTTTGAAAGAGAAAAGATAGGGCATTCATATTATATATGTATATTACCTGTGACAAGACCTTTCTAAATATATCATGACTTTTGACTCTGTGACATTGACCTTGAAGTTTATCCTACTTTTCAAAAATGTTATATTTCCTTATATATTTTGATTGAGAAGAGATAAGACTTTTATATTTGACATGTATATTACCTGTAACAAGATGTTTCCGAGCATGCCATGATTTTTTACCTCTTGGGATTAATTTTTTACCTAATTTTCAAAAAAATTTAACTTTGGTGATTACTTTTGAATGACGTATGATAGGCCGTGCATATTTGAAACAATATGCCATAAAAAATGGCATCCCATCCACTAGGACACGGAAAGCAGGGGACCACAATTCTTTGAATTTGCTTGTTAGTCATTTTGATATGGAAACATCCTCATATAGTGTAGATTCAAATTTTTTTTATGCCCCGCTATGAATATGGCCAAGGCATATAGTGTTTGTCATGTCCGTCTTCCGTCTTTCCATCCTTCCGTCTGTCCTTCTGTCGCGCTTTGCTTTTAGCTCAACTCAAAGCTCAGTTTCTAAGAAACTATCCAAGATATTTTTATCAAACTTCATATGCTGATAGATATTGATAAGAGCTATGCAACAGCATCAACATTTTTTGACCTTGACCTTTCCTTTGACCTTGACCTCACTTTTCTTATACTAATGCTTAGCTCAGTTTTAAAGATAACATTAAAGATAGTGTAATCAAACTTAATATGTTGCTGCACACTGATGTAAGCTATTCAACTGCATCAACATTGACTTTGACTTTTTCTTTATCCTTGATTTCACTTTTCTTTAAATAAGTGTTAAGCTTAGTTTTAATGAAATCATTCAAGTTACTGTAGTCAAATATCCTATGCTGATACATACTGATGTAAGCTTTTCAACTGCATCAACCTTTTTGACCTTGACCTCTCCTTTGACTTTGATCTCACTTTTCTTAAATTTGTGTTTGGATCAGTTTTGAATAAACAATTCACGATATGTTAATCAAACGTCATATGCTGATACATACTGCTGAGAGCTATCAATTGCATCAACTTTTTCTACCTTGACTTTTCCTTTGACCTTGACCTCACTTTTTAAAATTAGTGATTATCTACGTTTTAAATAAACAATTTATGATATTTTTATTAAACTTCATATGTTAATAGTAAATACATACTGATGTAAGCCTTTCAACTGCATCAACATTTTGACCTCAACCTTTCCTTTGACATTGACCTCTCTTTTCCTAAATAAGTGCTAAGCTCTGAGTTTTAAATAAATCATTCAAGATATTTTTATCAAACCTAATATGCTGATATGTATTAGTAAGAGCTATTCAACTGCATCAAAAACTTTTCACCTTGCACTTTCCTGTGACCTTGACCTCCCTTCTCTTTAATTTGTATTTTGCTTAGTTTTAAAGAAACAATTTAAGATATTTTTATGTAAGCATGCACTTATACATAATTTGGTGAGAATTTATCATCTATATCCAATTTTTTTTTAGATTTTAGTTTCAATTTTAAAGAAACTGTTCAAGATATTCTCATCAAACTTCATACACTCATACAAATTTTCATGTTGCATTAGTAATATACATTCGGCGGGGCATTTATGTCCTATGGACATATTTCTAGTTTTCAAATCATGACATCTGAGAATAGGGTCAGGCCACAATAAGGGATCAAGTTTTATATAGGAATAAAAGGGAAAAAAAATCTTCAAAATTCTTCTTTTCAAGAACAATAAGAGCATGATTAATATGGAAACATTCTCAAGAAGTGTAGATTCAAGTTTGTACAAAATCACCCTAACAAAAAAATTCTATAGTAAACTATAGTTAACTATAGTTTACTATAGTTAACTATAGTAAATCAAAGTTCCAAAGTTTTCACTATAGTAAATCAAAGTTCCAAAGTTTTCACTATAGTAAATCAAAGTTCCAAAGTTTTCACTATAGCAAATCAAAGTTCCAAAGTTTTCACTATAGTAAATCAAAGTTCCAAAGTTTTCACTATAGTAAATCAAAGTTCCAAAGTTTTTACTATAGTAAATCAAAGTTCCAAAGTTTTCACCATAGTAAATCAAAGTTCCAAAGTTTTTACTATAGTAAATCAAAGTTCCAAAGTTTTTAATGTGGTTAATTAAAGCTTCAAAGTTTTTCCCTATACTTGATCAAAGTTTCAACGTTTTTTTCATTAGTTTAAGAATTATATATTTTTATTATTTTTTTATTATTATTTAGCCCTTGTAGGGGAGGGGGTGGATATGGGGTTGGTTGGGGCTGGGTTTTTTGTACATCTTTATTCAAATATACAATGTAGTTAATTCAAATGTAATATTTACATTTATAAATTAAAAAAAAATCATGTTGACTGAAACTGATGAAGCAGATATTTTGATTCTAAATGACACATTTTTTTTTTATAATATATTATTTTTATTTTCTCCATAAATAAGACTTACGTTACATCTGCATAACATTAAAATTAAATACATTGAAATAAATATTGCTTATTTATCGGCGCAAGCGACAAACTTTACATTAAAATTCATATCTTGTACATTATTCTTTTAGGGGAGGGGTCGGGTTTTTAAAATGTTCTCTAAATATTTTATGAATCTTAAACTTGAAATATCATTAAATGTAAAGAATGGGAATCAAAAACATAATTCCACAGGATTTATCGTACTTAATCAAAGTTTCAAAGTTTTCACTATAGTAAATCAAAGTTCCAAAGTTTTCACTATAGTAAATCAAAGTTCCAAAGTTTTTACTATAGTAAATCAAAGTTCCAAAGTTTTCACTATAGTAAATCAAAGTTCCAAAGTTTTTACTATAGTAAATCAAAGTTCCAAAGTTTTCACTATAGTAAATCAAAGTTCCAAAGTTTTTACTTTGGTACTATAGTTAACTATAGTAAACTATAGTTAACTATAGTTTACTATAGTATTTTTTTGTTAAGGCATGACCTCATGGGTTAGGGAGGGCCATTTTTTTCCTGCCCCTATTTGCCATCCATATGGAATGCAAATTTTAAAACGATTTTGCACATCTACACGACAAAATCAATCATCTTCCAAATGATCATGATTTAAGGCTAATGCATAAAATAACAGGGAAGTTCTGGGAACCAGAGTGTTTAAACACGTTAAATATTTTTTTTTTTTTTTAAATTTGACCTCCAGGGTTAAAATAAAAAATTCCAAACCTTACTGCACATCTACAGGACACCACCAACCATCTCTCAAAAGATGATTAGGCTACTGTGTAAAATGTTAGAGGAGTTCAGGGAACCAGGGGCTTTTTGCATTAAAAAACGTCATTTTTCAACCCCCATTTGACCCCCAGGGTGAAAATGAAAATTCCAAAACCTTACTGCACATCTACATGACACCACCAACCATCTCTCAAAAGATGATTAGGCTACTGTGTAGAATGTAAGAGGAGTTCAGGGAACCAGGAGCGTTTTGCGTAAAAAACTTCATTTTTCGACCCCTGTTTGACCCCCAGGGTGGAAATGAAAATTCCAAAACCGTACTGCACTTTTACATGACACCACCAACCATCTCCCAACAGATGATTAGGCTACTGTGTAAAATGCAAGAGGAGTTCAGGGAACCAGGTGCTTTTTGCAGAAAAAAACGTCATTTTTTTACCCCAGTTGACCCCTAGGGTGAAAATGAAAATTTAAAATTTCGAAACCTTACTGCACATCTACATGACTAAAGCAATCATCTTCCAAAAGATGATTAGGCTACTGTGTAAAATGTAAGAGGAGTTTGAGAAAGAAGGGTGTGACAGACGGACGGACGGACGGACAGACATGAGTAACAACAATATTCCCGAACTTTCTTTAGAAAGTGCGGGTATAATGAAATAAGAATGCAGTTTCGATTGATTTTTCTCGTTTCAAGGTAAAATTCTTCTTCATTGGTTTCTAGCATCAGGATATATTGTGACTTTCATTATGACCTTGTGACGGTACATATTGTCGTTTTGTACATATTGTCGTCGGCGACAATATGTACCTACCCTCAGTCCCTCACTGCATATATTGTCGTCCATCGGTACATATTGTCGCCGGCTGAAAAGTTACACATGTACATATTGTCGCTGGCGACAGTATGTGCCTTACCCTCACTGTACATATTGTCGCCCCACATATATTGTTGTTTAAAGATTTGTTTTGTTGTTTTTTTTTTTGGTAGTTTTGTGAATGTAATTGGTGTGTGAATCACACTGACGTATCACGTATGCTATTTCATGCAGCGTGATTGTGGCGGTACATTTTCTCGCCATGTTCATATTGTTGCCAGCGACAATGTGTACCTACCTCAATGCGCATATTATCGTCCATCAGAACATGTCGCATGACAATGCACGGCAGTGGTCAATATAAATATGACTAATCATTGCTTTGTTGTTTTTGAGAAGATAATTTTTAAACAATTTTCCCATATATTCCCATGTAAATCTTTGATGGCTAATTGCGACCCTTACCTCTGCCCGATTTCATATGAAGATACTTGAATCTGCGCTACCTGAAGATGCTTCCATATAAACATCACGAATCACGGGCCTACTGCTTCCTCAATGATGGATCAAGAAATTTTAGAACGGAAAGGGGGGGGGGGGGTCGGTTCATTATTATTATTATTTTTTTTTTGTTGACAAACAAAAAAAAAAGTGATTTGTATGTAAATGTGTGTTACTGTATGTTATATGTAAAGTTGTTTGTTTGTTTGTTGTTTAACGTCCCTCTAGAGAATTTTTCACTCATATGGAGACGCCACCACTTCCCGGTGGAGAGCTGCAAATTTTGACATATGCTCGGCATTTAGGGCCATTGAGCAGTGAGGGATCTCGGTTTATACGGTCTTATCCGAAGGATCTGTCTCCACATCCCACGGTGGGATTCGAACACGCGACGTAAGGATCAACTTCTTACCCCGCGACTTTAGACCAGATACTCTACCACTTCGCCACGCGGGCGACGTATATGCTAAGTAAATTATTTGATTATGAAATTTTACCTGTGGACTAAATTGAGAGTATATACAAGTTCAACAAACAGAATTTACCAAAGCAAAATGAAAAAAAAAATCAAACCTCGGGGGGGGGGGGGGGGGGGCTATATCTGTCTGGTTTTTGAGAAGATTTTTTAAAGATTTTCTGTATATATTCCTATGTAAAACATTTATCACCCATTGTGGCCCACCTTACCCCTGGGGTCATGTTTTGAACAAAATTGATTTTATTTTTGTTTTTTTGTTTGTTGTTATAATGTCCATCTCGAGACTTTTTCATTCGTATGTAGACGCCTATGCTTGGCACTCAGGGCCATTGAGCAGTGAGGGAATTTTTTCGTGCCAGCATCACAAAATTTAACATACGCTATATAATGAAGCTTTCACATTAGTATCTTCTCTTCTGACCCAGTAGTTCTTGAAAAAAAAAATTTTGAAGATTTTTTCTAAATATTCTATGAAAAACTTTGATCACCTATTGTAGCCACACCCTTCCCCGAGGAACATGATCTGAATAAAACTGAATCTACGCTTTCACATAAGTTTCAACTTTTCTTACAGAGTTGTTCTTGAGAAGATATTTAAAAGATGTCACTAAATTTTCACTTATTCTTAACTACTTCCCTTGAAAGAGGGCATGGTCCTTCATTTGAACAAACTTGAATCCCCTTTATTTACGGATGCTTCGTGGCAAGTTTTCTTGAAATTGACCCAGTAGTTCTTCAGAAGGAGCTGAAATTGTGAACAGCTTACAGACAAAGGGACGGTCAGACAAAATGTAATAAGAAAAGCTCACTTGAACTTCCAGTTCAGGTGATCTAAAAATGTCAACACCAATAATATCGGCACATAAATGTATATAAAAATAACGTAAGAAATAATTTCCAAATAATCATTATTACTGAGCAAAAACTAATATATGTATTCAATCTCCAAGTATACGCATATTACAAGAAAGCAGAATAGGCTGATTTATCAGATATCTCAAGAATTACGTTATCTTGACATATCATAGTGATGTACATCAATCCTGGACATAATTTTCTGACCAAAAAATTTTCTCCCTACGGTACTGCGAGTAATGATTCAGTCTGTCTCGATCCCTCCGTATATGCGCGTGTGTATGTCAACCGCCCTTTCCTTTCTAAGTAAATATTCGTCAACACAATATATACTGAAACGCAAAAGAAACGCAACATCATATTTTAGGGGGAAATATTACATATAGGATATAATTTTGTATCTAAAAAGTAAGGACATCTTCAACTTTGTAATTATCGGTAATTGAACGGTTGAATGATTTTCATACCATTACCGGAAGTTGTTTGAGTCCGCTTAATAGAAATCAAAAATTGCATGTTAACAAAACATTTGGCAATAATATGGGGTTTAAAGGATTTGTATCTGTTCATCATAAATAATGCAGCAATGTTCCGAAAAATAAATCCCCCTTTCTTTTCTGTAAGCGATGCCAAGGCTTACTGAAATTGACTTAAGTACGCATTTCCATTGCTCTAGCTGGAAAATCTCATCGTAAAGGTGACGGAGAGTTGTAGATGCAAATATGACCCACAACACGCCTCAACAGGCTCTTACATATCATTAGCATGTATGACAGTCCTTGGACCAGAAGTCCAAGGGTTACTACAATGCGCTTGGCTAGAGAAAATTCGACCTCATCATCTGAAAAAAACAGGCATTTAAAAATGGCAAAGAATATTTCTTGCGCTCAGATCTCGAGATTGATGAACATATTATATCGTAAAAATCAAGCTGCAACTGTTGTGCATAGCAGTCTTGCACGCTGAAATTGAATGGCTGGGGTGGGGGTGCTTTAACAGTCATGTGTTACTTTCTAAAGTTAAAAGATAATCATTTAACATTTTTTATCAAATTTCTGATGTATTTAGATCGAGTTTTACCTTAGTGTGTTCATTTTTGAAAATCATTAGATAAAAAAATTCAGATATTTGTAGATTACTGCTTGTTGCGTTTCTTTCGCGTTTCAGTATATATCGACGACAATATATGCAGACATTGACTGTACATTTTGTCGCCGACGACAATATGTGCTGGTGCTTGACTGTACATTTTGTCGCCCATTATGCAGGAGGAAAATAAGGCTCCTCTCGGTACATATTGTCGCCGGCGAGAATATGAACCGATGGACGACAATATGTGCAGTGAGGGTAGGTACATATTGTCGTCAACGACAATATGTACAAAATGACAATATGTACCGTCACAGACCTTCAAATATTTTCGCCCGGAACTCTTTTCGCGTCTTTTGGAGGTTTACAACTTTTTTTCTGGACGCAGGCGCGGATCCCATGACCCATGGAGGGAGGGGGGTATGCCAGTCGAAAAAATGCCTCCGAGAAACTTGTTGACAAGCAAAAAAAAAAACGTTTTCTTTCCCAAACTTGAAAATCCTCTTTCGGGGGGGGGGGGTTCCTTCCCTTCCCGTCTTTAACTCTTTAAATATGATTCTTACCATCCTACAAACTTAATAAGGATTCACGTTCTACGAGGTGGGAGGGGGGTCAGGGTTATTTTTCCTTACTTTTCTATGTAATTTTAATATTTCGGTAATTTCAATGGGGATGGGGGGGTGGGGGGTGGGGGGGGGGTCCGTACCATCTAACCTCTGGATCTGCACATGTGAACGTGGAGTAAATAAGTTTTCGAGAACAATGACAAAATCCTATCAATTGGTTTCAAGATGAGTTACATTTTTTAAGTATACGAAATAACCAAGGCTAAAGAAGATAATAATATAGTATCAAGTCCTCTTCTGGAAGAATTACTTTTTAAAAAAAAGTGTTTTCCCATAAATAGACGTTAAATTTTGGCCTAACTTTAGTCCTGCGTCATGATACGCTCTTTAATTAAACGTTAATCTTCGGGCTAGTCTCGAATTTGAGACAGGGTAAAGTTAAGACTGGTACCTTCCATCTTTTATGAAACGGGCCCATCGAATTTAAATTGTAAACTAGCAAGATCTCATAGTTTTTAAAATATTATCCTCAGTATAATTTACATTAAAACATATCTGAACACTCAGAGATGTCGCTGCATGAGTGTGATATATACAAAGTCCTTAAAATTCGGTCATCAATTGTTTATACTCATTGCACAAGCGGAAAAAGGAAATAAAATATAAGGCCATTAAAATGTACCTATGTTTCCTATAATTGATGCAGGATTTATTTGCGTGAACAATGTTAGCATCTCCGAGACTTAATGAAGCATTTAGTGTTTATCATAGAGATATTTATCATATTAACCACATTTAGTTTTCTTTGTTTATGTTCAACGGAAGTTCCAATATGTGAAACGTAAGTTTTTTTTTTGTAAAACAAATACCTATTTGACTCAGGGATGGGCACGATTACTGAAAAATGTAATTGATTAATAATCAATTACTTAGAGGAATTTTGTGTAATCGATTATTAATCGATTACACTTATTTTTGTCAAGTAATCGATTGTAATCGATTACTTTGGAAGCTGTTATCCATTTATAATCGATTACTTCTAAGTTTTTATCCCTTCAAATATCAAAGCAATATTTATGGTAATGTTGATGATATCCACTGAAGTTTGAATGTGTTCCTGCAGCTTCAGTGCAGATTCTTTTAAGGTTTTTATTCTGGCTAACATTCTCACTAAATGCCAAATGAGGGATTCTCTACCATGGAAAGTGGAGACATGATTCCTACAATAAAATATGCCAAGGAATTAATTATTCCTTTCAACCTTGGATCTGAACCTCCATATTTATTGACTTGTTGCAAAAAATATTTAATATTTTATAGTGATTTACTTCATTAGAAATATTTGGGCTGCCCGTATGTTGACAGTACACATTAAACATTCCTGTACGTATCTTCTTTCAAAAAAAATAAGTAAATTAGAACTCTTAGTAAACTCTTAGTAATAAACATGTAAATTAAATGTGTCTTTAAGTAATTAAACAAATTGCACAATTTCATTCTGTATTGAAATAAGTGTTTTGAGAGCTATTAATTGTTTTAATAATATCGTTTGCGTTCAATGGAACTATCAATTATAGTTAAAGAAATTATAGTTAAACACTTGGTAGTTCACAGTTTACACCTCATTATCTGTAAATCAGGGATGACTCAGTCAATTAATTAGCCAATTAAGATAAGCAAACACTGTGACACGCTCCCTCTCTTACAGACGCTTATAACCTTTCACTGACAAAAAAAAGCAACCCTACAATTTTGAATGAAAACATGAGAATGTTTTTGCAAATTTTAAAGTTACTAAAACACAAGTTTTAAGTTGTTTAAACATTTTCAGATATGAATAGGTATTTCCATCTTCTTTTTTTTCGAGTAAAATGTAGTTTATTTACAAATTATTTATATTTAATACAGCCCTTAAAACTGTTTCTGCTATTTATAATTTTATATTAAAAGACATTGAAAGTTTTTCAATATATGAAATATGAAAAAGGACATGCAGCAAGAAGACAGTGGGTCGAATGTAAAATGCAAACGAAAAATCTGTATTTCTTATTAATAAATGGGTGGAATACACCTCTGAATTATTTAATACTAGACCAGTAGGTCTATAATGCAAATTTTATTAAGAACATTATTAAACTTATGATAAAAGTTAGGTAATCCAAATGTTTATATTCGATATTTATGTGTGACTGACTGGAAATAGTTCTCCAAAACAACATCCATTTATGTATAAAATAATCGAAAGTAAGCGAATTTTTTTTTAGCTGTAATCAATTAAATTAAAATTACAAGTAATCGAAAATCTCTCCGATTACAGATTACTGTCGATTACTTGAAAAAGGTAATCATTACAATCGATTACGATTACTCTATTACGATTACCCCATCCCTGATTTGACTCATTCATAAATCAGTGTCGTTATCATTAAATGTCAAATATTGCTGAAATTAAAACATATTTCACTTAGAAATATATGTTTACAGGGGCTTCAAGGGCTGTTGTGTTAATTACAAGTGGAATAACGAAACCCAACGATGCGAAAGTAAGTCCAAAGTATATTATGTAGATACCTCTTTTGAACATGTACTAGGTATAGTAGATAAAAGGATATAGCAAGTACTTATTTGTCCTGCAGATATACTTGTAATATGTCATTTATAGTCTTTGTTTCATGAATAAAATCTTTATGTATTTCACATCTGAAGGACTCCTTTAAAGATAATTATATCCTAGACACTATTGCTTAGAAATAACGTGATTATCATGTAATAAGCATCTCTCTATCATCGTCCCATTAGGAAAACAGCTTTCATTTTTTCTTAATTTGTTATTATGAATGCAAACAAATCACCAAAACATTATATAATGCCCAGTCCAACAAAACAGAAAAAAATTACAGTCAGATAACATAGTCACCTGTTCTTTATTATGAACCGTGTTTTGGTGCGGTTTACACTAATTAGAGATCAACATATTTTAAGGTCTCTAGATATAAAGAACACATAAAGCTTTCTTAATTTTAAATTAAAATTGAAGCATATAACGTTTCATGTTTTTTTTTTTATCTAATTCTCACAATAATATTTACAGAATGTTCACCAGGATACAGTGGAGTAAACTGTAGTCAGTCATGTCCTTATCCTCATTATGGATACAGGTGTCAAGGAATATGTGATTGTGACAACGACACGTGTGATATTTCCACTGGTTGTAGTATTTTTACCACTGGTAAGGCGATTCCTAAAAAGAATTTCTACTTCAAATTTTTATCATCAACACTTGTCTTTATATACCCTACAAGTCTATAATCTATACTTCTATAATTGATAACTTTTGCAAATGAATTCCGAAACGCCTGCACCAGAGTTTATGCTTTCTCCTTTCAGAGTAATAGCAATAGTAATTATCGTAAATTTAATGAAAAGTTTTCTTTCGTTTTCGATAAACGGCCCCATAATTGCAAGAAGAGAGTACGGTGGTGGTTAAGATTGGCGGATCTGCGTTACTTGCAATCTTTTATTATTTAATAAACATCATCACTGAATTATTCAATCAAAACTTAATTTCAGTTATTTAAAAGAAATAAGTTGTGATAAACGATTAAAAAGCAAAATGTGAAACTCGTTTCATAATTCACCGATCTTAATCTTGTCGGAAATTTCAAGAATATCATATAGCACCGAGCCCGATGTTAAAAAGAACAAGATGCCAATGGGCCATAACACATAACTGAGTAACTTTGGCCCTGCTTTTCTTCAGATGTCCCCTCCCCTTGTAATACCTATTGTGACCCCCACCATATTCCCGGGGGTCATAATTTGATCATGTTAGAATCTATACTATCTCAAGAAGTTTTCCTATAAATTTCAGCTTTTCTGGCCTAGTGGTTATTGGGAAGAAGTTTTTTAAAAGATTTTTTTTCCCTATATATTTCATTGTAAAAGTTTGATTCCCTATTGTGGCTCCTACCACTGGGGGCAACGATTTGAACAGTTTAGCATTTACACTACCTCAGGAGGCTTTCTCATGTTTCAGCTTTTCTGGCAAAGCGATTCAATAGAAGAAGATTTTTAAAGATTTTTCCTATATAATTCAATGTAAAATTTTGATTCCCTATCTTGGCCCCACAGTACCCCTGTGGGCCATGATTTGTAAAATCTAGAATTTACACAACCCCAGGAAGCTTCGGTATAGTTTTCAGCTTTTCTAACCCAGTAGTTCTTGAGAGGATGATTTTTGAAGATTTTTTCAATGTATTTCAATGTAAAAAATGGATTTTTTTTATTGTGGTTCCACCTTACCCTTGGGGGCCATGATTTGACCAATTCAGAATCTACATTACCTCAGGAAGTATCCAGATAAGTTTCAGCTTTTCTGGCCAAGTGGTTCTTGAGAGGAAGATTTTTGCAAGACCCCACTCTATTTTTGTCTTTTTTTATCTCCCCTTTGAAGGGGACTTGGCCCTTCATTTTAACCATTTAAACTCCTCTTTACCCAAGAATGCTGTGTACAAAGCCTGGTTAAAATTGGCCTAGTGGTTCTTGAGAAGAAGTTGGAAATGTGACAAATTTATAGACGAAAGGACGGGAGGACGACGGACAACGGATGATCAGAAAATCTCACTTAAGCTTTCAGCTCAGGTGAGGTAAAACATGAATTAGAAAAAAAAGCTTCGGAGTGAATTTGTATGAAAATAATGGTAAGACAATTGATAACACTATAAGTTGGGATATATTTATATATCAAAAGACTATTAGTAGGTTGCGCTAAACGTAATAAATTTATCAGTAAAATGTGCATATTCACCACCGACAGCATTATGGCAACAAACCCGAAATACAATTTGTATTTCATAATAAACTTGGTGAAATGCGCAGCTAGGTTAAGGACTCCCATATACACGTCAGCCTATGCAGAGGTTCGGGAAAGCTATTATGACGTCACGTTAAAACAATACAAATGAATCTCGATGAATAGATACTATATGTTCTTTTTAAAACACACTAAATGCTTTTGTTTCTCATACATGTTATAAAGATAAATGGATGTGCAACTTATCTTGCCATAATAGCACTTTGCGTATGCAGAATGAAAGCCAGCTTGATCTCGCTGTACTTACTGGGATGACGTCATTTCTTAGTTTGACACGCAGTTTTTCTGTACTTGAGGCGTGGATCAAGCTTTTATCGTAGCTTGTAAAAATAAAAATAAATACGAAACATGCGTAGTCGGACCAAAAGAGAGACAAATTCTGAAATATATTAATCCACATTTTATTGTAAAACTAAATTGATAATATGTAGACTTTAAATAAAGCCGTAGGGAGCACATTTGTACAGTAATGTGCTAGAATGACAGGTCCAGCCCCCCGAAAATATCAAAAGTTCAACGAAATCCGCTTTACTATAAATTCTGAATTTTTAAACAGGTGTAGCTATTATCCTTACTATTCTGAAAAGTGCTGGGAGCTGGTTGTGCATTGTTTATTAATTCCGTAATCTAACATTATTCCAATGCGTATTACATTTTTGTCTGGAGTATATAGAAAGACAGCTAAATTTTTAACAATTCTCGAGCATGAGGAAGTTGCTCCCAGCACTTTTCGGGTTAAGGAATATGTATCAAAGAAAACTAAATAAATTTTATAGCGAAAAGATGCCCGTATATCATTGAACTTTTACGATCTTTGTAGCAGTACATATATGGTCCAATTTTAAACATGTCACGTGACAAACAGCTGATGTAAGCGATGTCACTTTGGCCGAACTCAGCAGAGACCCGATATATACAAATGCAAACAACACAATTCACATTTATCAAAACTACTGCTGTTAAAAAAAAATATTAAAATTGTATTCATTTCCCCTGAATATATAAAGGCGTATATTTCATGGGCGTCCTTAACCTAGCTGCGTGTAAAGATAAAATGTCATTTTATGAATATGGTATTGTTCAAATATAACTGAAGATGTTAAAAATTTGTGATTAACATATTTCAGTTCTTTTTAATACAGTCTTTCATATCAAATACTTGGCCTATACAAAGGGTGTTTAAAGCTATGTTTTACAAAAATATTTTGACACATTTTTCAGTGAAATGTTCATATTCTCTTCTTTTATCCTCGATGGAAATGGGATAAAAGCACCTGAAGTACAATGAAGTACAATACATAGTATAACAGGTTTCAAAATAAACGTCAATTCATAAAATTGCTATTTGTCAAGATTTTACAAAAAAAAGTATGGGGTTTACAGTGTATATCTACTTCTGCTCTGAAACTAAATGCGGGATTTTGAACAAAGTATTTCTTCTTGCAATAATCCTGTATTTAACCGTCAGTAGAAACTATAATATATATCATTGGGATTGTTCCATCAGTAGTGTAAAATATTCAATTCCCTGCGCTTGCGCAGGATTTCTAGTAGTTTGTAATTTCATATGAAGTAAATGTAGAACATTCAAAGTTGATTTCAATTAAAATTCTCCTTGTTTTGACTTGCATAGACTTTTGAAATTTTGTGCCTGAATATACATTGAGTATTCTAAGGATAAAAGTTTTCTCTTCACTTAGTGGTCTCTAAATAGATTCCTTGTGTTACCTCTGGCGCTAAAGGACAGACAAATTTCGAAAGGTATTTTTAGAATGTTCCAGATTTTTTCTATTTCAGTATATACTTGCAAAGATTTATTTCAATTTTCTTACAAAAGTATCAATATCTAAACAACAAGATGTGTTTGTAAAACAGTAATACCCACGTATGACACCTCACGTCAAGGTTAAAGTTTTTCGCATGTGGTCAAATTCCAAAGTCATGAGTTCAAAAACGATTGTACAAAAAGAAAAATCACAAGGAATTCAATTTTTATCTATATTTTAGAAGAACTTTGATTTAATTCTGCAGGTGGTAATTTAACTTATGCTTATAGTACACTTTCTAAGGAGGAAATTCTTCAACATTGTGTCAGTTTTAAAGTTATTTATATTCCTAACAATCAAACTGAATTTGAATAACATGTACATTCGTAAACTAAATAAAAATCTTTACAATGAAAGATATAAGATGGGATCAAGCAAATATTCTACAAAACCTCTTTCTTTACTCCTCACTGAAATATTAACAGCAGTGAAGGAGTACTCTGATGCAGGTGGATACTTATAAACTCCAAGGAACTTTTAGAAAATTTTAAATTACAAATTTCACCAATATCTATAGCATCAAAACGAACGACTTTTCAAAACTTCTTACAACCATTCCCCAAGATAAATTAAAGTCCAGGTTTTTGACATCAAAGACAGTTGCTTTTTTGATAAAAATGGAACTTGTATATTTCCTTTTCTTGTCATTAGTCATTTGCAAAATCATTTCGTTAAAAACATATGCATTCTTAATGTACACACATACTCCGAAATTGATATTTAAAATTTAAAAAATTCTTAAGTTTCTGATTGACAATATCTGTGTAGTTTTTGGAGATCAAGTTTTTCAACTGTCGGAATTTCCTTGGGTACACTAATTGCCCCCCGTTTTAAGCAAACTTATTTTGTATTCATATGAAGCAAAATTTATTCAAAAACTTCTGCATGAAAAGAAGAAGTCTCTTGCGGTGGCCGTCAATTCAACATTTAGATATATTGACAACGTCTTACCAATTAAAAATATTCATTTTCATTCCTACATGTACCATGATTTGATGTATCTCTTTGAACTCGAAATAAAAGATACCACACAGTCTGACACATCTGTTTCATATTTGGATATTTTACTTGAAAAAGACATTAATGGTAAATTAACAGCAAAACTTTTTGATAAACGTGATGACTTCAACTTTTCTATCGTCAGCTTGCCATATTTATGAATCGATATACCATTATCACCTGCATATGGAGTTTGTATTTAAAGGCAACATTTCGAAAACTCTGTTACCAGCATATACCATCTATCATAAGTCGAATGCTGACAGACTTTTTTTTTACATACGAATTGCAAGGCCATTATTTACACACTGAACTGTGGACGGATTTTTGTGTTTGCTCGATTCTGACAACGAGTACATGGCGAATGTGACCGGTCGACAGGGGATGCTTACTCCTCTACGGCACCTGACTCCACCTCTGATATTTTAGAAGTCTTTGTTTGCTCTGCTCCAAATTTGTATTGTTCAATGCACTTTTGGGCTTAATTACTGTTCGCTTTATTCATATTTCATTGATCAATTGATATTCATGAGTACATATAGTATTGTAAATATCAGAATAAATATCTACTCATATTGAGCAACATAGACAAATTATATGTTTAATATTGCAATTCAAAGTTCAATTACCTCGGACATATATCTAAAAGCAAACTTAATGTCCGATTGTTTATATAAGCTCAGTACTGAAAATTTCATGAAAAGTTGATGGAAATTCCGTAAGAAATAGTAGTAGGCAATGCAAAGAAAGTTAACTTCCTGCCTGCTAAAATGTAAACAAAAAACATCAATCTATATAATAAAATGATTACTGAATGATCACCGAAAGTAAGCTGAATCGTCCTTAACAGTTCACTTAAATGTCCTATTTAGCACCATTCAGTGACTGAATTGATATTAAATGCCGACATTCAGTGTAGTGTGAAGGGGCTTATTTCTTCCTTTCTCCATTGTTGTAAATGAAACGGAGGAGAAATATAACTTGCAGGTTTTGAGAGAGAGAGAGAGAGAGAGAGAGAGAGAGAGAGAGAGAGAGAAAGAGAGAGAGCATTAATTCCAATTCCATATATTTATTATTCTTCCTAATTATGTTTTCTTCAGGTGGAAACAATAGTTCTTTGGATAGCAACGCTACAGATAGCAGTTTAATTGAAAGCAGTACTATTTCTATAACAGAGAATTATTTTACAGCTGATCCAGTCAGACGTCGAAAGCCCTCCAGTGTAAATGATCTTCTCCTTATCCTTGTAGAGATATTTGGTTGTGTAGATCTTTTGTTCATATGTGCTCACTTTCTTGTTTACATCCATGACCGACGAAATAGGACTGACACAAATAGTACCGACACAACTGTCAATTATCACAGAACCAGCACGATGTATGAGAATGTCGATATTAATTATCCCTCAACCTCAGGTTTATGAAACTAATTTATCCATTTTCGTTAATGTATGTAGGCTACTTAATGATTGCTTTTTTTTTGGGGGGGGGGGGGGTAAAACAGCTGATTAACACCGCTGAGAAAAGCTGTCTTTTATCACACTTTTTATTTTGTACAAGTTAAGCACATAACGATGGTAAATTATGTAAAAGGCTTCAAAACAAAATAATAAAATCAAATTGATGTTTCTGCCGAAATACTGGTAATTTTATTTATTGTGTTTCCAACAAATAATTTCAATGTGTTCATGAAATAATATATTAAAATGCACCAGAAGACGATGCATATCTATATTTTTAAAATTATTTTTGAAGAAATAATGATTTTGCTCTTTCTTAGTAAATTGCTTGTTTTTCAAGCTTGTTGATACGAATTCACTCAAAAATACCTAGTTTTATAAGCTCATCTGAGCCGAAAGTTAAAGGGAGCTTTTTTGAACACATTTTGTTCGTCGTGCATCTGTTTTTCAGTCTGTAAACTTTTCACATTTTCGACTTCTTCTCGAGAACCACTGGACCTATTTCAACTTTACTTGTTACAAATTCTCAAGAACCATTGGACCAATTTCAAATAAAAAAAGGACACAAAGCATCAGGAATTCAGGTTTGTTTAATTAAAGGGCCACATCCTCTTTCAAGGAGAGGTAATTAGAGAATAAGTGAAAATAAAAAGTCTTCCAAACAGCCACTGGTTCAGAAAATGTGAAACATATGGTGGCGTGGATCCCATCGGAGGGCCATAGTGTCTCCGGTGAACGTTGTGGCTCATGGGCATCTTGTGTAAAGTCTCAAGTTTGGTTTTAAGAGGAAATGCAGAATGATTTTTATAGACTATAAATCAAAGACTGAGAGTGTGATGAGACATGTAAAAAGCGTTATGTGACGATTCTTGAGTCGCTCTATTCACCTATGCAGTGAAATATAAATTGGTTTATGTATTTTATTTTAATAATGAATATTAAACTCGATGTCAATGACACGTTTATCCATTCTGATTTGGAATCAAAGTGTAGAAGTAGAAATGTTTATCGAAAATATACGAAGGCTGTTCGATAAATTCTTAAATGAACGCTATATATATATAGATTGACAGCATCATTTCAATATTCCATTATTGAGTAATTTAGGAAAATTGTAACCGATATTTATAACATCGATTAAAATGTTTGAAATAAAAAAAATAAGATATCATTTAAATCTATGTTATGATTCTTAGCGGCACGGTGAGTAAAATATGATTTTTTTTTAAAAAGTTCAACAGTCGAATTGATGGGCACTAATGTCATTTTTTTTATTATGGCACTAAATATATTGTCATTTATGTATCATGTTCAATAACAAAATGACATCATAATTTCCAATATTAAAGTCGTTCAGACACTTAATTATAAAGAGACAAATGATTTTTTTACGCCAAATCAAAATGAAAAAAAACAACAAAAAACAACTGGATATTGACTTTTCAACTCATCATTTGCAGCAAGAAGCTGCTATCAAATTCCATTTAAAGCTAGGGAAGACACTACAAGAGACTGCCCAGTTAGCTGACATGTCTGGAGACGTCTATAATGTTTCTTGGCCGGTAGTTTACAAGAGGCATTAACAAGAAGAATCCATAGAAGATGATAAAAGACCCGAAAGACGTAAGGAAGTCGAGGCTATCCTTGTTGATTTCGTACGTGACCTGATGATGGAAGAATACTCTGAAATCATTAGATTTTCGTGGTGGCTCAATTTCTGTGGAATTCGTGGGTACCTCTCATCCACAAATTAACATCCTCCACGAATTAAAAACTACGGTTGCAAAGTCATATTTCTTTTGTAGCTAGAAGAGATTGCATGCAATTACGTCCCCATGAAGCCTATTAAATTTAAGCAATATATGAAATTGGCCCCTACGAAATTGATGATCCAACAGTAACAGGAAGAGACAGTTGATCTAATCAAAAGGAATTTTACTATTTTTTTGTTCCTGAAAGCCTAATCTGAAAAAACCCCTTTTTTGTCACAGTTTATCAGGTCATAATTTCACAAAATGACACATTTTAAATGAATGTTTTGATGTACAAGAATTAGATAGATTACACGATCAGTATGTACTGGTCCCCCCCTGACAAATCAGGTAACAACATTGTCTTTGCTTGTAAGGCTCATCATTTAAATTGTAATTTAGCAAGAGGAATTAAGATTAAATTCTGCAAGTAGTTACTCAACTTAGACCCATAGCTCCCTTTCTAAGGAGGGTATTGTTTAAAACCATATGTCAGTTTAAATATTTTTAATATATTCCCAACAATCAAAATGAATCTGAATTACCACACAAATACCGGACTCCAAAACTTTATCAAAATCCCTACAAACAAAAATAAAAGCGGGTTTTAGTAATCCTACCAAGCCTCTTTCTTTACTCCTCACTAAATTATCTTCAGCAGTGGAGAAGAAACTTAGAAGTACTTTACAACAATATATTAGAGAAGTGTGTAAATCAGATGTGGATTTAAAAAAATCCAATGAACTTTTAGAAAATTTGAAATCACAAAATTTTAACAAAATCATTAACATCAAAACGTACGACTCTCCACTACTTTATACAACTATTCCCCACGATAAATTAAGGTCCAGGCTTTTTGACATCGTAGACAGCTGCTTTTCCAATAAAAATGGAACTCGTTAACATACTTAGCTTGTCACTGGTCATTTGCAAAACTATTTTGTTAAAAACAATCTGATTGTACACACAAGTACTCTGAAGTTAATATTAAAAAGAAGCTTGAGTTTCGGATCTACAATATCTATGAAGTGCTTCGAGATAAGATTTTCCGTAAATGTGTCGAAATTCCCTTGGATACCAATTGCGCCTCTTGAAAGCAGACCTATTTTTGCATTTATATGAAGCAGAATTTATTCAAAAACTTCTACATGAGAAAAAGAAAACACTTGCATTTGCCTTTAACTCGAAAAGTATATATATCGACGACGTATTATCAATGAACAATAGCTACTTCCATTAATATGTCTCCTCGAAAAATCCATCAAAATCTTTAAATAAAAGATATTACAGAGTCTGACACATCTGTTACATATTTGGATATTTTACAGGGCTCTAATTGGCGACTAATTTAGTCGCCATGGTGCCTAAAAATTTTTATTGGCGCCTAAATTTTTCCATAAGTCGCCAAAATTCGCGACCATTTTGAATTGTCTTGGCCATCGTCGAATCCGGAAACTTCACATTTTTAACAAATTTTCTGAAAAAGCGAAACTTTTTAAAAGAAGAGGAAATTATTTTTAGGAATGGACGTGTCATGTTTTCTTAGGCACGTCATGAGTCCCTATATTCTATTAACTTTTAAAGTTGTCGCCTTAGAAAAATTGCCTAGCGACTAAAAATTTGTATTGGCGATTATATATTTTTGATAAGGCGCCAGCTGGTGCCTAAATTTTAGAGGCTACATATAGGCCTGTTTTACTAAAAAAAGACTTTAATAGTAACTTAACAACGAAGCTTTATGATAAACGTGAAACGTTCAATTTTTCATTCATCAGCTTTCCTTGCTTATGAAGCAATATACCCTTATCACCTGCATATGGGGTTTTTGTCTCCCGGTTGATTCGATACACAAGAGCATGCTCTATGTATAATTATTTCTGTTTGGATTTTTCTGTTAACCATAATGACAACGAGAACACGGCGGGTGTGACAGGTTGGCAGGGGATGCTTTCCCCTCCATGGTACATTATCCCACCTCTGACGTTTCGGACGCCCGAGTTTGCTCTGCTGCCGATTTGTATTGTTCAAATGGACTTTGAACTTCAATACTAATCGTTGTCTCCTTTTATCACTTCATGCATTTTTATTAATTTAAAAATGATCACATTTTTCAATAGATAGCGATTACAGAGCAGGTAATAATGCATATATTTTCTTTAAATTAAAACTTAGTATGAATTCATCATTTCATGTAGTTCATACCAGGTAAATAATGAATGAAAATAAAACGAAAAACAGTATGCATAAAGACTTAAAGAATAAACTTGACCTTAAGTTCTGATAAACTCTACCCTAAAATTTTGTAATTATGATGCGAAGAAATGCAACATAAACTCTGAAATGGACCTACTCATATTAATAATTGTTTGCTGCATGGGTACAGAGGGTTTAACTTTATCTATACCTGTCATTATACACAGTTAAGTTTAATTTCTTTAAGGTAAAAAAATCACAAAACTTTTAACTCAAGAATTAATAAACGGCAAAAAGTGTGTCCTTTTCTACAGTAATACTCATGGAAAATTTATGAAGTCCAAGTTAATGGTTTTCCTATGCATAATAATTTGTTCGAATTTTTACAACATTTATTTTGTATATTCTAGAATTAATTCGTAAATTCCATGGACTTTTATACAATTAGGCTTATAGGAAGACGGACTTTGTTGTATTCCTTTTATATACCCCTTCCCTTAAAATTTGTTCACTTTTGTCAAGAGGATTTGTTTAAACATTGGTAACATTCGTTAAGACTTTGCATCCAATATATTGTTGAATTTGTACATTTTGATTAGGGCCTAGTATGTGAAGCTTTAACTTGTTCAAAGATTTTTCTGATAGATTGTGTCAAATTAGGAAGCACTCACACCTATGTAATTTTGAACTTTTTATTTCCTGTTTCTGGGTACGATAACATACAGTATATACACCTGTTGAGAGCAGATTTTCCTTGAATAAGATGTACTCAACTACGTGTAGAATGGTTCTACTAAGGACGGTGTGGCAATTTTCAAAAAGCACATGACGTCTACCATAAAGAACATCCAATTAATTAATCAATCATAAAATATGCTATTTGTGGGGAAAATGAAAAATTATCCTAACTTAAAGTTGGATATTTCATAAGTACATTTTCGACTCCCATTATGACTTTTCTATTTTTTTTTTTCAATATAGAAACGCGCTACCCAGCATTTTCAGCTAGCAATTTTGTTTGATTTGTTTCTTTCTCTTGTCTCATTAGACCAAGCTCATACCTCTTATCAATTATCTAAAAAAGAATTTTATTAATACTACAGGTATTATGCAGATACGTTCAGTATATTAAACCTTTCCTTCTCTTTACCCCCTCTTATAAAATTCACAGACAATATGGCTTGGACATTTTGAATCTATCACAAATATTCATTTAAAATAATTTTGAGTCATTAAAGGTTTATTCATAAATCTTTTTATTCAGTCTATCGCATTATTTTAAAATCATTCCATTTCATTTGTAATATTTAAAAAAAAAAATAAATGCGTTTTTATTGTAGGACTTGGTAAACATTAACGGAAAGAAAGTCGACCATCTTAGACTTTTATTCTAAGATAGAATATGTTTTTCCCATAGTTTTGAATTTACTTTGATATGCATTCATGTGGTTTTCAGAATATCAAATTTGATTTAAATATTCGATTCCATACGTATAATTGAGTTTGATGGTAATTTGGTTTGTTTACACTTGTTCATTACAGAGCAGAGTATTGTGAAGATGACGTCACCAGTTAATTACTATGAGAATCTTTAAACTCTCATTCCCTATGTATATTTGTATATTTAGAGTAGAAATTCTTTAAACACAAAATGATTATTTTTCATAAATAAGTTTTTATTCAAACAAGTAAGACCCTTATACATGTGTATACAATTTTCCTATTAATCTATGTGTAACTAACTGTGTTCCGAATCATTCAGATAGAAATGCTAAAGAGCGCGTTTATTAAGTTAAAAATAATACGGTAACCCAACCATTAATATGATTCATATTTTCGCAGAAACAATATTTCGTTTTGTATTTTAAACTGAGTATCTCTCAAAACTTACCCGGCCGGAAACTTAAAGCATAAAATTAATTTACTTTGGTCTTCTATGTCAGATTTACCCTTAGCCAATATCAAAGATGGTCCATTTTTTGACATTTCAATGATATTTAACACTTTTTAGATAACAGAGCTGAAAAATCAAGTGTGCTTTTAATTTGTGCTCATCATCAGGAAATACTGAAAGATGCTACATGTAGTACCTTGTGTTAAATATATCCCAGAAAACGATTTGTATTTTTATAATTAAGTAGGATCCCTTAACTCAAAATGCACAAGAGAAGTTTTTAGATGAATTTTATTTTCTATACTTCCATTTCTTGGAATAGTCTTGTCTTGATTCAGACACAAATAAAACATTCGAGGTCAAATAAAGCAGACAAGTTTAACTTACACCATGCCGAATAACTTACTTACAAAAAATATCAAAATTCAATAGAACTGCAAAATTTAGCATGTATTTTGTTTTCGCTTTTACTTAGTAGCAATATATCTATTTTTAAAATGTGCATTAAATAGCTCACAAAAGCATGATACTGTAAAATAGTATCTTGAGCTGTATAGGAAAAAAATCTTGAATTTTTTTTATTCTCTAGAACAACAAAACCTTCATTAGGCATATTTATGTGGAGGCATCCTCAGGTAATTTAGATACAAGTTTGTTCAAATGATTACTTCAAAATTTATACTTAACCACAAAGATGATGATTAAACGTTTTCTTAATGCATTCTTTTCCTTATTTCTTAATCGTAATTTTATATTAAGTTCATTTCTTTATGCTAGAATTGATTACAGAGTACTTATTTTAAACGATGTATACATGAAACCCATGGCTGGTGTGGTCGGTTGACAGGAAAAATCCTTAATTCTGTATGAGGTATTTTAGAAGTCCGTGCTTCTGCTCATTTAAGATTTGTTTTATCTACTGGGCTTAGGAGATTCGTAAATGTTCGTTATCTTCACATTTTGCTTTTAGTCGTTGAATATTCCCCCAATTAGGTTAAATAATATTTTTAAACCGAAAGATATACGGGCATTGCTTTAACGTTGTTTTTTACCTAACCTGAGCTGAAATCTAAATTGAACATTTTTGATCTCCGATAACGGCTGTATCCAGCGTCCCTCCGTCTAGCTGTCTGTCAGTCCGTCTATGGAATGTGGACCAATTTCAACCAAACGTGACACCAAGTTCAGCATCCTTGGGTAAATGGGATTCTCAATTATTCAAACTTAAAGCGAACGTAGTACAGGTAAGGCAACATTTTCTTTAAAAAGGCACCAGAAACGAGACACTGAAAGCTCAACTGTTTTATTTTTTAGCATGAAAATCTATTTGAAATATATGGCATTTTGAAGAGTATGTTCATCGCTTTTCATATCGGCAATTTTTCTCATCATGTGACCCTCTACAGTCACGTGGGAACCGATTTAGGGTCAAAATATGAAATGTCAAATTTAACCAAAAAGGGCAAGGGCAAGGCAAACAAAATATAAACTGCACAATGTTTCAGCGTGTCCCTTAATATCTATCCTATCTAAAAACTGATGCTCATTCAGTTGGATTTCTGAGATATTTAAGTTTATCATTGAAAACAAAGACCAGTATTAAAAAAATAGGGTATTTTCATAATTTCATCGGAAATTATAAACTATCTAATGAATTACGAAGAAATGAGCACTACTCTCTAAAAACTATACAGTAAAATAAAGAATTTAAAATAAAAACCTACTTCTTGGGTTGTAGCCTTGCCCTTGCACTTTCTGATTAAAAATTGAAATCTTGACACATTCATTCTAAATATAGTTTTCAAACGCATCATTGACCCAGCATGGGAGATAACTCTCTAGTACTTAACAGAGTTTGTGTACCTCGCAAAATTTAAACAAAAAATACTTACGGACTGTGCATAAAAAAAAAAAAATCCTTGACTTTACTTTGTTTTGTATGTCTTCATTCTTTCATAAGTTTCACAAGACGTTTTTCACACCTTCCGCATTTCCTCCATGCACAGGCCTCTGAATTTCTATCAATAAGCCGTTATATATATATATATATATATATATATATATATATATATATATATATATATATATATATATATATATATCCCCCCTCTATTACATGTATATACAAATACACATATATGTACTTATATATAGAGGGGGTGTATATATATCACTCTGATCAATCATATAACGGCTTATTGATAGATATTCAGAGGCCTGTGCTCCATGATATAACGTTCACAATAGGCCTAAAGTTTGCCGCAACATCCATCATGCCCATGGTAAAAAATATTGAAAGATTCAATCATTTCTAATAAACAATAGACAGGCCCTATCAATTTATTAAATATTTATACCCCTCCCCCAGTACACAAATAAAAAAAATCTCCAACAGAATTAAGGTTTTTTTTTTTTTTTTTTTTTTTTTTTTTTTTTTTTTTTTTTTTTACATACAATAATGTGCCATATATTTATGAACAAACGTAAAAATAGCATCATGATTTTGAAAGAATCATAAAAAATACAAGGTTTCCCGCAATTACACAATCTTACCATGCAAGTGTCTTACTTCTAAAAATAGCTAAGAATTTTCACTATCGATCTATGACGTCATTTGTTGAATATGACGTCAACTTAACGTCTCGTGAATAAACATGGGGAAAGGCAAAAAATTTTCTACACCCTTGAAACAAATGATTGTTGACAAATATCTGTCAGAACAAAAATATGCAACTATTTGCCGTGAATTGAACATTCCTCGGAACAGTGTGTATTTAATTGTACAGCGCTATTTAGCTAGAGGTTCGCTGGAAAAGGCCCCAAGAAGTGGCAGAAAACGAAAAATGAACGACCATGAAACTAGGAAACTTTTAAGAGTCGTAAAAAAACAAACGTACTATTCCATTAGCTGGTATTACGGATATTATCAATCAGGGTAGGCATTCTCCTGTTTCACAAAGAAAAGTCAAGAGACGATTGTATGAAAAAATTTTCATAGGAGGATTGTAAGAAAGAAGATCCGTATTCGCGAAGAAAACCGCAAAAACGTCTGGCATGGGCAAGAGGAAAGAGATTGTGGAGAGTTGAAGGAGAATGGGATAGAGTGATATTTACAGATGAATGTAAGGTAGTAATAGGTTTATGCCCTGGTCGGCCGGTCAGAGTAAGTTTGATGATCTGGGCATGCATAACATGGAATGGTGTGGGGACAATATGTGTCATAGATGGTAATATGAATGCACAAAAATACATAGACACACTTGATTCAGAACTTTGGCCTGTTGTAGCTCAGCATTTTCCAACAAACAATTTTATTTTTCAAGATGACAATGCGCCCGTTCATCGGGCCCGGATTGTTACTGAATTTAAGCAGAGAAATGTCATCAACTCGATGATATGGCCAGCACAATCCCCTGATTGTAATATTATAGAAAACTGTTGGTTATTATTAAAAAATAAATTGAAGCAACGAATTTTAAATATAAACAATGCTGCCGACCTCGAACGTGAAATCCGCCATATTTGGACAGCCATCCCAACAACATACATACAAAACTTGTATCGTTCAATTCCTAGACGCCTGCTTAAAGTAGTCAGTGCCAAGGGCAATATTACAAAATATTAAGGTAAGTTTTAATATTTATTATCAAAATTTAGTGTATTATATATGGCTATAACATTTCCTGTAACTCATCTGTTTACGTCCGTTTACGTGACGTCGCCGACGTTTAATCATAAATATATGGCACAGTACTGTATATTCTATGTTATTCTCGTAGTAGCTATCAAATGTTCTACTATTCAGGGATTCTAGACTAAGTTAAAAGTTTTGTAGAACCAGGAGGAAGGAATTGGAGTGCTTACACCTGTAATCAGTGATGATTCTGTTCCGATATTTAGCGGAATTCCGCTAATTTGAATCCCAGAATCCGATATTTACAAGCGCTTTCCGATATTTTGGTACTTTCTATTTTTGCAGTGATCCCTTTCCAAATTGTTCGGGTAAAAAAAAAATCAAGTTGTCTAGTTCGTGTTTAGATCTAATCTGCATTATTCTGACGTTTCCTTTCATCTCCAAGTAAGGTAAACACAAACAATAGGGATGATTAAGACTTCTTTACAATGGCGATGCGGTTCATTCAGCCAGGTCATGATGTAAAAGTTGTTCAACACTTCAATTTTTCACTCATTTTAACCTATTTTGGGCTTGCTAAAGCCCATATTTTGTCAGCCCTCCAACCCCTAACCTATTTCAGATATTTTAGTCAATTCAAAGAATCTTCACTGTGTAATTAATAACTATTTCCCTTTCTATAGTCCCCCCCCCCCCACCACCAGTTTGCTTCTGGCTCCTTTTATACCATATACCGTACTTGCATGTTAAAATTAAATTATTATACCATGCTTACATCAGGTTTTTACTTCTTTGGGTACTTTAATAGCACAAATCACTTGGGGGGGGGGGGTAGTCTCCTTTTTTTAGTTTCTATCAATCCATGTACAAAAAAAGATAAACATAGGAAAAATTTTGTCATCAAGAAACAGATACTCTATTAAAAAACAAGTGAGCACTACATACATGCTGAAATTTAGATCTTTTTGGTATACCCCAAACAACAAAATACATGCACGTTAAGATGTTCAAATCTTAATACCCTTCAAACCTTCACACCACTGCACAGTTAAAAAGTCAAAGTATTATATATGTAGAAAATATATTTAATAAACATAGCTCTTCAAATTCAAAGGCAGGCTGTGAAGGGAATTCTGAGCAGGTGCAAAATATTTCCGTTCATGTTCCTTTGGATGAAATCAATTCTGAAAACAAAATGAAATATGATTATGGAAATTTCATTGGTGTTGAGAAACACAGAAAGCATATAGTACATGTATATATTTTAATTCTACTGTATTTATCAAATCATTTCAATAATCTTGACAGGAATATGTATAATGGTTTATACATGTAGCTTATGTGAAGCAGGCCTGTATGAAGCAATTACAGTTTTGAAGGGGGGGGGCACCATACATTTTTAGTTGGGGGCACTATCAACTACCAAAAATTCCTTGACAAGAAAAAGAAATAAATAAATAAAAAATTTAAAAAAAAAGTCATCAGAGTTTATTATTGAGGGTGCACAAGCATATAGTAGCTATGGTTTTTGTAGTATTCTATATGTCGGTAAAATTATTGCCCCCCCCCTTCCCCCGAATCCTACAGCCATGAGGAGCATACCTTTTTACTTGATTGGTGAATACACGTGCTGCCTGAATGAATGAATGTTCAAATTGTTTGGGAGGAGCTACAACACAATATATATGTAACTAGTGAAATACATTATGATTACTATTGTAGAATGAAATGACATAGCATCGTGTAAAACGTTAACCATGCTACGCTTTATTTTCTGAAATTCATAAAATAAATGGAAACAAACTTTTAATACATAACTTTTCTGGGAAATTGAAACCTATAACATTGTCAAAAGCAGATTGGTAGCTATAGTTAAAGTAAAAAAAAAAAAATAAAATCAATATACTAGAGGTAACATTTGATTCTTTCACCTAAACAAAATTGGAAAAAAAAATATTACACTGGCATACTAAAAAATGAATGTGAAATGCTTTTTAAAATTATTTACTAGTAGTGATCATACCCAGTGGAGAAATTGATGCATCTATTTTGATAATTCTGGATGATGTAATGCCAGATTTATTTATTCTTTCATCCTACAAGACTTAGTAGCTTCAATGAAAGAAAATTGTACATATAAACAGTTTATGAATACATGTATATACATATAAGACTGACTTAATTCAAGTGTAGTCAGACGAATGAAAATTCAAATATTTTATCTTCATTAATATAGAAATTCTACAAATTTACAGCCTATTGATACAGATAGATAAAAGTTGTAAAAATAAATTTAAATATGAAGCACTGGTAAAAAACTGAAATCTTAAATTTTTGATTGGTATTTTTGGTTGTCAGAGGTATAAATTGAAGTTAATAGGGTCTTGAACTCTTTTAGTTACAGTGCACATACATTGTGCACTGTGCAGTTTGACTTCATGTAGGTCAATGCACTACAAGTGTGACTGCATCTAAATTATTATTTGATATCAATTCATGTCATGCTGTGCATTTTATATTATGTAAAATGTTTGTATGACAAGAATTCTTTATATTCAGTGCAAATTAAATTGTTCAACGTGTGCAACGTTTATCATGTGTGGTTGGTTTGTGTGTGTATGTGTGTGTGTGTGTGTGGGGGGGGGGGGGCATACACATAAGGCACTGCATTACAGTTTTTGACGGACTGTAATAATACATCTTACATGTACACGGTTATTTTACATTGATGCAAACAATAATATGTCTAGGCCTACATGTTGATACATATGCGCATACACACCTAAATGAACAGAAATGGACCTGGCCTAGGAGGTGGTGCAGATCGTCGATCAAGTTTTCCATGATTTCCCGAAATAACGTCATCATCTTCTTATCAAAGAGATAAACAAGGCTTAGGTCTCTTATTTTATCCATATACTCTTTAAAGATTGCCTGCTTGTTGCATTTATTCACTGCATGTCTCAGCTCCTGTCGCCACGTTTTTAGATGTAAACAAAATTCCGTGTCACCGAGTGCAAGCGCTTGGCTGAAGCCGAATGCAGCCAAACGACACCAAGAAAAGAGAATTATTTCGAAGACGTTTTGTTTTTATATAAAAGAAAATCACAAATGTTTATTTATTTAAACATGAAAGTACAGACATTCATTACAACTTCTCGCAATCATCATTAAATGACTTTTTTGAGATTTATTTCCTTATGTAGATCTATGAGGGCGGAGTAACTGTCACGACGTCAAACCTCATTATGACTTCATTACCATATTATCTTCATGTGTAGCCTTAACTGTACTACGAAGCCCCCTCCTCAAAGGGAGACAATAAAGAAAATACGGTGGGATCTTTTAAAATCTTTTGCTCACGAACCACAAGCCCAAAAATAGCGAGACTTATTTGAAAACCTCCTGAGGTAATATAGATTCTAAATTGTTCATATCAGGGCCCTCGATGGTAGGGCGGTCTACAACAGGGGCTCACAGATTTACTTGTCATATATATATATATATATATATATATATATATATATATATATATATATAGAGAGAGAGAGAGAGAGAGAGAGAGAGAGAGAGAGAGAGAGAGAGAGAGAGAGAGGAAAACACCTTCGCAAGAGCCTCTGGTGCATAAATCTAGCAACTCATGTAAAAAGTTTCTTGAGGTAGTGTAATTTCTAAATTGTTGAAATCATTGCCTTCATGGGTAGTATGGCGCCATAATAGGGGATCAGTCAATCCTACATTGTCATATAAAGAAAATTATTCTTTTCCACTTGAAAAGAGAAAAAAAAATTAATAATAATAATAAAGCTACCAGACATTATGTCGGTTCTAAGTTGTTAAAACCATTGCAGATATGTTAAGGAGAGATAATAAGGAAAATAGAAACAAAAGTACTGATTGCTAAAAAATCTTCTTCTCAAGAACCACTGGGCAGATTATCACCAAACTTACACAAAAGGATGAAGATATGTTGTAGATTAAAATTTGCACGGGGAATTACCCTGGGGCAAAGGGCATGGCCTCAAGGTCACTTCAAAGTTGACCAAAAATTACATTATATTAAAATGCTGATATTTTGCTTACCATAAGGACTAGGATCATCAAATCTTGTCAGTTGATGCATCTGAGGACTTCATATCATGTTGACTCAAAAGTAGGTCACGGTGACCTACTTTTTAAATTTTGCGGCCATTCTTTTTCAAAATGATTTTGAGGCATATTTTGAACAATTTAAGGCCTATGATCATCAAACTTTGTCAGTTGATGTATCTTGGGTCCTCGGAGTACGTTGACTAAAAAGTAGGTCACCTTGACCTACTTTTTGAATTGATGGCTAATTTTTTTTAAAACAATTAAGGTCATTAATTCGAATACTGAGAGGTTTAGAATCATTAAATCTTGTAAGATGATGCATCTTGGGGCCATAAAACATATTTATTAAAAAGTAGGTCACAGTGACCTACTTTTTGAACTTTGCAGGCATTCGATTTCAAAGCGTTTTAGAGGCATAATTTGGACATTTTAAGGCCTATGATCATAAAACTTTGTAAGTTGATGCATCTTGGGTCCTCAAAAAACGTCAACTGAAAAGTAGGTCACCATGACCTACTTTTCAATTTATATCACTCTAATTAAATATTTCGGGTACTAATTGGGTTAGCATCATCAAACTTTGTCAGTTGATGCATCTTGGGTCCTCGGAGTAAGTCGACTGAAAAGTAAGTCACCGTGACCTACTTTTCAATTTATATGACTATAATTAAATATTTCGGGTACTAATTGGCTTAGAATCATCTTGAGTTCTCAGAGTATTTCATCTAAAATGTAGGTCATGATGACGTACCTTTGGAATTTCAAGACTTTATCTAAATATACAGGATACTTAGAGGCTTCAAATAGAAGTGATAGGTTGTACAGTTTATCAGAAGAGCGATTCAAGGCCCTTGGACCTCTTGTTAATTTTGCCACCAAACACTAAAAATGATACAATGGAAATATATGCATGAAGGACAAATGTCTATATTTTCTATCATGTTGAGGCTCACAAAATAATCGATACAAATGCATAGTGCTCTAATAATTATTTCATTGACAATACTAACACACAATATAAAAGGTGAGCACTCTTATGAATAAAAAAAAAACATTTCATTTGATCAAGAGCTTGATATTGTTAATACTGTAGATAATTTTTCGATAGTACATATCAAGAAAGGACTACAAAACATCAAATTATAAGAATACGAATTAGCGATAAAACCCCCGCTCCACACTTTTACCATGTATTTCAACAATATAAAAAAGCGAATAATTTTATGTTTCATGTGGTGCTTCTCACGAAGCTACGTGATAATAAATCCCTCACTGTAGTCCACTATTGCACTGTTAGGTTGATGACACGATAATGCCACGATGCAATAACGATGACGCGATGTAGCAATGATAATGCAATGACGAGTGTGATAAAACAATGAAGCGATAGTAAGTATCTCTTCATCTTTATCGCACCATTGCTTCTTCGCTATCACAGTCGCGTCATCGCGCTATCGCTTCATTGTGCCATCACGTCATCGTTACCATATTGTCGCGCCATCGTATTATTGTCATTGATTCATGGTCATTGCATTATTGGTCATCGCACTATGGACCCAAACCTTTATGGTGCAATGACACAATAGTGAACTTTATAACCCTATCCGGATTCCATAAACCTACCCTGGATGTAAGAAATTTTACATCGGAAAAATAAGCAACACACTAAGAGCTCGGATATTTATCGAATACAGATGGGATCATGTAGATCACTATCGCACTATTTAGCATCTACTGTTGTTGCAATGGTGCGATGACGCAATGTTGCGATATCAATGATCCAATTGTCATTCAAATTGAAAAATTCCATACTTAATTTTTTTTTAAAGATATTGGTAAATGTTTGTAAATTATTTTTGCTTATTGAATTATTTCAATTAACTGTGACTTATAATTGTAAGCCAAATGATGTTGATGACAGTCTGCAGATTTTCCATCCATAATGTCTAAAATACTGAGCATGTTCATCTTTCAAAAAATCACAATATGTCTATTTTAGACATGTTTCTATAAAAAGAATGGAGAACCCATTCTCAATAATGTGTGAAATATAGTGGAGATTGGTAGAACTGTAAAAAAAAAAATTCTACGAATTTTCTAATTGGTGTAAAATTGTCATTTTTAGCTTTATTGGGACTTACTTTTAATGCTGGGTAGCTATTAAATTCATTCCTTATTATTTAATTTTCCATTTAATTTTCCATCACCAAGTGTAATTGATTGATTGATTACTGTTTAATGCCAAGGCGACATTATTTCAGCCATATTTCAGCGGGCACTAAGTGTGAAAAAATAACAATTTCTCCTTCAAATTGTACATACTGTACAGCAGGAAATTAACTCGGGGAGTTAATATTCGCTATATTCGCGAAAATAAAAATTCCGCGAATTCAACATACAGTGAATAATTCCTCAAAAATTGATAAGGATAAATTGAAATATTACCGATATCTTTGATTAGATTTGTTAACTCTATTTGTTTCTCCTTGCAAACATAAAAGCAGTAATTAATATAGCGGAGATGTAGACTGTCTTCCTATTTATGCGGTTGTACGGATCAATTACTAAGACGTGTTTTTTTTTTTTTTTTTTTTTTTTTTTTTGAACTTCATTGATAAATAAACATCTATAACTAACATTTAATTCTGCCACCCAGTAGAGGGGCGATGTGATTATAAAACATGTATTGAAAGATTTCTCCCGTGCGTATCACTCAGTCCTATTATCTTTAACCAAGGCACCTACGTAGTAAAGACAACACAACACATTAATTCAATTTTATTAACAGTTCAACATTTTGACTACCGGTAGTGACAACTTATTTTGATTCAGGGAGATTTCAATATACTGCAGTAAATACTTCTCTGTACTCAAAACATACATATGAACGAACACCTGCCAAAGGGTTTCTTCTTCTTTTTTCACATGATCAGAATGTTTTGGACACGACTTGAAATCACTTGAATAAATCACTCGAGTATAGACTCATATGTATTTTTAAAAAATATTTAATAAAAAGAAAGAAAGAAAGAAAACGAGAAAGAAAGAAAAATTATCTGAATGCGTAACATTGTAAATCGTACCACAGTTTGTCTTCTAATCGGGATCAGTACGGTGTTTTGTTCGATTTAATCGGATTCAGAATCGACACAATATGCAAGGAAAATATTTGCAGTGCTGAAAAAGTTTTTTTTTTTTTTTTGTATAATTTTTCCTTTCCGCGAATTCAAACGACCGCGATTTGCTGCAAGTTGAACGAATTGCGATCTTTTCCGATCGCGATTTTAACCTGCTGTACAGTAATTAAAATGTAACATCAAGAGGATAGATACGTTTTTGACTTAAGTGACTTAAGTCAGTGTGATCTAGGCAACACAGGTTATATATATAGGCTATATATGTATAAACTAATTTTTTATCCAATCAAATGACGAGTAAAAACCAAAATTAAATTATATACAAGTAGACTACACTGAGATACATCACTCTGCTTATCAGTTTTTGGTTTTGATGAATGGCGTTGCTATGGTGACTAAAATTAATAATTCCTGTCAAATTCTATCAGGAAGCTTCTTCTACAACTTTGATCTGATTCCAAGAAGACTGCACTAAGACACATAATCCTGTACATCAGATTTTAGTTTTAGATAACAGTGTCATGGTAACCAAAAAAAAAAAAAAAAAAAAAAAAAAAAAAAAAATTCAGTCTATTCTTTCAAAGGCTACTCCTATTACAGTTTTTGACCAACTGCAATTTTGACACAAAAAGAGGCTAAATAAGGATATTTTTTGTTATTTACTGTCAAGTCCAAGTGCTAGCTACTTTTCTCTTCCTTTGTTAAATAAATACCAGTAGAGCTACAGTCTCGTCAGAGACTTCTGGTTCCTTATATGCTGAGGGATATGTTTTTGTTGATGTTTATAGCTATAAATAGAAATGGAAACCTCTACTAATACTGGTAATTCTGCATTTCAATTAATACTGACTAGTTCTTGTAAGTCACAATATGGTTATGACAGAAAATCTGCAAATTTTCCACTTCTTATGTTTGAAATAGTGCAAGAACCTACATTTTCTAAATTATTTGAGATACTGTAAAATCATTAAATTTTGTGGGTGTTGTATGGCATAGAAAGACCCACAAATATATGTCCTCCACGAAATGCAAAATTCAAATATATAACAACCGAGCTTTTCTTCATTCACAGAGAAAATCCCCTTTACCAACTAATTTTTTCTTCAAACCACGAAAAAATTACCCCACGAAAAATAGGTGATCTTACACATGTTTACCCCTTTATGCCGTGGATATCACTCATTGGATATTTTATTTTTGATATCCCACAGTTATGACGTCACAATGGGTTTTAGCGTGAGAGTGGAGAAGTAAAATGAAGTAGATTCCTATATAAAAACAGTGCAAAACATTGATTGTGATGTATAAAATAGGATAAAAAGAATCTCCCATGATTTGTGGTTGGATATGAATTTTATCCAACTCGTTGTGAGTTTTTTATCCCCTCGCCAAGGCTCGGGAGTAAAAAAAACCCACACAACTGGTTGGATAAAAATCATATTCAAGCACAAACCATGGGAGTTCCTATATATACATTACATATATTTTAGTTTATTGTTACTGTAATAAAAAATGGAGAGCCCATGCTCATTAATGTGTGAAGTGTTGTATGACCACATGTACTTGAAGATGGCATATTTTGGAGAGCAATGTTATTTTAAATTTTTTTGTGAAGGTTGTAATTGGGGGAAAATTTCATTTTTTCTCATATGCTGAGACATATGTATCTTTAAGTATTTGGTGTTATAAATAGAAATGGAAATAATCTCCGCAGACTATTTTGCATTTTAGCTAACGCTCTATTGTTCTTGTCAGTCACATTACATTAATAATAGTTAGTCTGCAAATTGAGCATTCCTTATGTTAGAAATAAGGCAAAAATCTTTATTTCCTTGATTATTTGCAATATGTCTATTTTTAGACATACACGTATGTTGGTATAAATAGAAATCGAAACTTCCACTGATTATTCTGCATTTCAGTAAATGCTTTCCTGTTCTTGTCATTCACCTTTTGTCAATAACAGTTAATAATAGTTAATCGGCAAAATGTCCTTTCCTAGTGTGCGAAAATCTATATTCCCTTGATTTTTTGCAATTTGTCTATTTTTAGACATGTGTTGCTATAAATAGAAATTGAAATCTCCACTGATTATTCTGCATTTCAGTTAATGCTCTCTTGTACTTGTCGGTCACCTGATGTCAATAACAGTAAATAGCAGTTAGTCTGCAAATTGTCCATCCCTAATGTGAGAAACAGTGCAAAATTCTACATTTCTTCAATAATTATAAAACGTTTGTTACTATAAATAGAAATGGAAACCTCCGCTTATTATTCTGCATTTCAGTTAATGCTTTCTTGTACTCGTTGTTCCCCTTATGTTATTAACAGTTAATAGCAGTTTGTCTGCAAATTGTCCATCCCTAATGTGAGAAAATAGTGCAAAATTCTATATTTTCCTGATAATTTGTAGAATGTCTATTTCTAAACAATTGTTACTATAAATAGAAATGGAAGCCTACACTTATTATTCTGCATTTCAGTTAATGCTCTCCCGTACTTGTCAGTCACATTATGTCAGTTTCAGTTAATGACAGTTAGTATGCAAATTGTTCATCTCTAATGTGAGAACTAGTGCAAAAATCTACATTTCGTCGTTAATTCCCCATGTGTCTAATTTTAGACATTTGTACTATTTATAGAAATGAGAGCCTATCCTCAATAATGTGTGAGTTATTGTATTATCCCTTGTTCTAATTGATGAAATATTGGTGAGAGCAGTATGTTTATCACTTATGTTTTAGTGGAGCTTCTAACTGATAGAAAATAGTCATTTTTACACATATTATGAGACATGTCTATTTTAAGGCATTTGAAGCTATAAATAGAAAACGGAACTCCCTTCAAATAATATGCATAGTAGTTATTGGTGTCCAGTTTCTGTCATTAACATATTGACTTTTACAGTATATTTCTTAAATACCTAACAATGGCATCTTAAACTCTTAAACAAATTTGATTTTTTAGATTTTTATGAAATATGTCTATTTATAGATACATGTTACTAAAAATAATATTGAGATCCCACTCCAATTTTTTCATGAGGTGACACTCCTAATTCTGAAGTAGGAAAACACACATAAGATTTGAAAAATTTCCGTAGACAATTTTTTTTATTTAACCTTAAAGTTCTCAAAAAATTCCAAATTTCCCATTTTTCACATTTTCAGAAACAATGTCATTTTACAGGACCTTTTTCTTAGAGTGAGAATAATTCTGGAATAACTGATTATATGCCCTGTATACCTTAAAAGTTTGTTTTCTTTTGATACAATGATTTATGTTTGAGTTTACTACATAAAGATAAAAATGCATTTACATTTCCTCAATTTTCATGTTTTTATTTGGTCAAAAAGGGCCAAAAAGGGCCAAATTCAATGGATCCGTCTCCATGGCAACCGGGTGCACGTGTGAAACTTCTAACACCATATTTGCTAGTTTTGTGCCAAGATGCACCTGTTGTGCAAATTTCATCAAAATCGGAGAAATGTCGTTTCCAAGCCCTATAGTAAATTTTTGGTGCTTGCAGAGAATGCATGTTAATAGTTAAATAATTGTTTAAAAACGCTAAATTAAAGCTGTTTTTTTTTTCCTTTTTTTTTTTTATTTTGTGCAAATACAGCACATCATGTTGATAAATTTAGTAGAAAGTTTCCAATTTACCCGATGAAAATTATATTTTCTGCCGAATACTGAATTTTTTAGCTCTATTGGTCAGAGACCAGAAGAGCTTATGCGATAGTAAGGTGTCCGTGGTCTGTGTAGATGTCTCTCTGTCTGTCTAGCTGTCCGTCTATCTGTAAGCAATTTTTCAAAATGCTACTCCTCCTACAGTTTTGATCTGGTTTCAATATAACTTGGCACACAAGTAGACTATACTAAGATACATGTCTTAGTACACCGGTCTTTGATTTTGTTGTACGGTATGGCCATGGTTACTAAAAAAGAAATTTCTGTGAAATTCCACTAAAAGGCTACTCCCCCTACATTTTTTGTTTGAATTCAATGTAATTTGTCACACAAGTAGACACCACTCAGATACATTATTCAATGCATCGGTTTTTGACTTTGTTGAACGGTTGTTCCCATGGTTACACATAATGTCTTTATCAGATTTTTTTTATTTTGATGAATGATGTTGCCATGGTTACCAAAATTTCTTTAAAATCATTTAAAAAGTTTCTTTTCCTACAGGTTTAGTCTGATCGCAAAAAATCTTACCACAAGAGAGACTAAACCAAGGATCATTACTCTATTATTTGCTACTGCAATTTTTATATATCTACTTTTTGTGAATTTCTTTTGTCAAAATATTGAAATGTATTGTAATTGGAAAATTCATTATACCTCAAAAATTGCAATCAATATACAGGAATACAATGATCTTCTAATTTTTTTTTCAATAACAGCAAAAATATGATTCGTCATATTGACTTGGAAACATCCTTAGCGGTGTAGATTAAATTTTGTTCAACTTTTGATCCCCAGGGGTAGGATGGGAACACAATGGACGATGAATGTTTTAATAGGAGTATATGTTGAAAATGAAAAACAGCAGGGCCAAAGTAACTCAGTTGATAGTTGTGGTCCTTGGGCCTTTTGTATTGAGTGTCATGGTATTGGCGTCTTGTATTAAGTGTCACAGTATGATTTCATGAGAAAACTCAGTATGATTTTTATCAAACACTTAATTATTAAAATCTTTTTCTTTGGTTGTTAGTACGGGAATTGATGTTGCAGCTGTCACAGAAAAAAATACATAACACGCGTAACCAACGTTAATTCCCATACTAACAAACAAAGATATTTATATTTATATCTATATAAATAACCAATTAAAGTAAAATTAAGTACATTAATTATTGTATTATTGATATGTATGTCAACAACTCTGTAAAGCTGGCTTGCTTAGTGGCGTTTCTGATTGAAAAACGACCGTGTTTTTCAAAAGAAATAAAGGAGATAATATTAGGTGGAAGTAAATATAAGGCTATAAATCAAAGACTGGGTCAAAAGTATTCGTTAAAAAATGGCGGCCTGATTTTTCACTGCCGCGGTTCGATTCTTATTTCAGCGTCGTTCTTAATGCACAAATTAGAATTATCCCTCTTACTACGTACATGTACAAATATACAAAAGCACATGACAGGTCACATGGCTTTGTTATGAATTATTTTGTCGTCTGCAAAGGTTTTGTTCCCGGTATCAAAACAAATGGGCAGGAAAGGATCTGAACTTTGTTAGTCCGAAAAGAAAGCATTCTATCGTTGTCTAAAGCTAATATAAAGTTAAAGGAAGTATCAGAGATAACCGCAAGGCCCATATCTACTATATGCAGTTCTTAAAGCAACAACAAAGACGTGGAAGTGCAGAAAACAAGGATCGGAGTGGCAGACCGCGTAAGTGTAGTGTCCATGGAGAGAGACAACTTATCCGACTTGTGAAAAATAATCGTCGAAAGACCTTGATAGAAATAACGAATGTTACCAATGAAAATGGACTTAGAAGACTCTCGGAAAGTACCGTGAAAAAAATTTTGAGAAAAGGGGGATACCGGAGAAGACTTGTAAAGAAAAAAAAAACTTCGGATTCGTGAATTCAACAAGAAAAAGCGAGTTAATTGGTGTAAAAAATACAGACACGAAACAGTCGATGGGTTTTGGAAAAATATGAAATTCAGTGATGAATGTAAAGTGATGATTGACGGAGAATAACGCGTGTATGTGTGGCGGAAGGACGGCGAAGAATGGAGAACCCCTTGTGTTGCACACCCTCCTGGACGCCGCCTAGATTTGATGGTGTTGGGATGTATAACAACTTAGGGTGTAGGTACTTTATAAGTTGTTGATGGTAACATAAATGCCGAAAAATACCTTGAAATCATTCAATGATTCAAGAGTAGTTAAAGATTTCGTGACTACAGGGGGAATAACAACACTTGAATGGCCAACCCAAAGACCTGATTTAAATATTATCGAAAATTGTTGGACAAAAATGAAACACAAACTTAATATCAATTTTCATAATCTGAGAACAAACGATGACCTGGCAGTTTGGAAATGTTCGCATTTTTCAATAGATAACGATTACAGATTATAGAAAAAAAATAGATTTTTTTTAGAATAAAGCTTAGTATGCATTGATCATTTCAATTAGTTCATACACTAGAATACTAAATGAAAATGAAGAACACAATATAAATAAAGATTTTAAAATATAATTTGACCCTCGTTCTGATTAACTCTTCCCTAAAATTTTAAAATTGTGAGGTGGTGAAATGCAATATATACTCTGAATTTGACCTTCTAGTACGGATTGCCTTTTTTGCTTGGTATAAAAGGATCAAATTTATCTATATCTGTTAGTATACGAGCTTGAGTTCACTTCCCCATTCTTCAAGGTAGAAAAATGCACTCAAATATCAACCAAAATTATCTTCAATGACAATAATTGTCCCCTTTTCTACAGCAATTATCATAGAAAGTTTATGTAGTCCGAAATAATGGTTTCACCATGTGAGATCCTGTAAGATTTTTTACATTTATTTTGCATATTCTAGAATTCATCCATAAATTAATATGATTATCTCAGACAATTAGACATGCAGGATGACAGACTTATTTTATTCGTTTTATATACCCCTTCCCTTAAACTTTGTTCACTTTTGTGAAGTTGATGTATTTAGACTTTTATAACATTCATTAAGACTAGGCACACAATATACTGTTGAATTAGTGCATTTTGATCAGTAATTGCAGCTGAAACATGTTCCGAAGGTGTTTTTTGATAGATTGTATCAATTTAGGAAGTACTTATACCTATTTCATTTTGAACTTTTTATTTCCTGTTCCTGGATAAATGTACGAGTACATACAGTATATACATGTACACCTATTGAAAGCAGTTTTTCCTTGAATAAAATGTACTCAACTACATGTAGAATCGTATTACAAAGGACGATGTAGTGTTTCGAATTATAATCTAATTGTGTGTGCTATGACACGCTGGAGTACTTTTCCTTTACAAACTCTTGAACACATTGTATAAGGTACATGTATGGTGGGAAAATAAAAACAAATGACCGTACAATGTATATATTTGTTATCAATTTTAAAATGATATGTTAATTTGACAAAAGCGCTATGCAACTGTGTCAACATTCCTGGCAATTCCCAAAAAGCACGTGACGTCTACCATAAAGAACATCATACTAATTAATCAATCATAAAATATCTTTTGTGGGGAAGAATAAAAATGTCCCAACTTGAAGTTAGATATATAAGTACATTAAGCATAAGTAGATTTTCGATGCGCATTTCGACTTTTCTCTCACGTATTTTCTTTAATTATAGAAACGCGCTACCCATTATTTTCAACAAGCAATTTTGTTCGGTTTATTTCTTTCTCTAGTCTCATTTGGACACAAATCATCGAGCTTATACCTGTTATAAATTATTTGAAAAAAGTTTTTAGCGTGTTTAATTTGATTTAAATATTCAATTTCCTAAGTATATTTGAGTTAGATGATATTTGTTTTGTTTGCCCCTTTTCATTACAGATCAAGAGTATTTTAAGAATATGACTTCACCAGTTAATTACTCTTGAGAATCTTCACAACTCTCATTCCTTATGCACTATGTATATTTAGCATAGATATTACTTTAACACACATGGAGGGTTTTTTATCAATAAGTTTTGATTGAAAAAGGTAAGACACTAATACATGTGTATCAATTTTCATTATAAGTCTATGTGTAACTAACTGTGCTCCGAATCATTCAGATAGCAATTCTAAAAAACCATTAATTAAATTAAGAAGAATACCATTTTCCGACCATCGATGGGATTCGCATTTTCCAGAAACCAATTTTTTTAAAGTTGAATATCTCTCAAAACTTACTCGGTCGGAAAATAAAATCATAAGATAAATTCATTTTAGCCTTATCTATCACTTTTACTCATCTAATTTCAAAGATAATTTATTTTTTGAAGAAAAAAACATTTTAGGTCTCCTGAGCTGAAAACTCAAGTGTGCTCGAGAAACTGCCTTGTGCTCATTATCAGGAAATACAGAAATGTACTAGTTATGTTTTGTACTTGTTAACTATATCCCAGAGAACGATTCGTATATGAATAATTTAGTAGGATGCTATAACCCTAGAACGCACGGGATTTTTTTCAGATGAAGTTTATTTTCCATACCCTCGTTTTCTTGGAATACTCCTGATTCAAACACAAAACATTTAAGGTAAAATAAAGGAGAATGGATCCTACTGACAAACTGACTATAACTTACTTATTAAAAAAAATAATAAAGAAGGCATTCAACCTCAATTGCATAACAGTGTCTGAGAAAACTTAGTTCTTTATATTCCTAATAGAATAAAGGCTGTCATTTGGTCAAGAAGAGAATCAATGTAGTATTTGAAAGAAACCTCGAATAAAAATAACAAAACTCAAATTGAATTGCAAAATTTATCATGAATTTTTCGCCTTATACATAGTAGCAATATATTTATTTTCAAAATATGCATTAAATTAAATCAAAATAGCATTTTAGTTTGAATTTTTTTGAGCTGGTGAGGAAAACATTTTAAAAATATTCTTTTCTGGAACAGCAAAGCCATGATTAGTATCATTTATTTGAAAGCCTCCTCAAGTAGTATAGATTCAAGTGTGTTCAAATCATGAACCCCAGGGAAGGGCAACAAAGGGCAATGAATGTTATAATAGAAAGGGAAATCAAATCAATTACTTTTTGCGTTTGTTGTTTGTTTGTAGATTTTACGTACTTTCGAGAATTTTTCACACATATTGATCAGACGTCAGCACTAGCTAGTAGAGAGCTGCAAATTAAGACCTGTAAACAGCAATTACGGCCTTTTGAGCAGTTAGGGATCTTTTTTCGTGTCTGCATCTACTGCGACACGGAACCCTCGTTTACAACGTCCCACCAGAATCAATCTTTAAAAATCAAAAGCCTTAAGTTAAACACTTATCAATGTAGAAGCATGCGCAAATAGTGTAGATTCTATCTAGTTTAAATTTTGATCATCGAATGTAGAGACCGTTCACGGTAGCTCAGTTGGTAGAACGCTCGCTCCGTGAACGGAAGGTCGTGAGTTCGAATCTCGGCCGCGACTCACCTAAGTCGATAAAAAAAATGGGTAGCAACTGTTCCTTCTCCATGCGCTCGACACTTTGAAGTGAAAGTTGCGGGTCCTTCGGATGAGACCTTAAAAACCTAGGCCCCATATCACGGCAGACGTTGGCACGATAAAGGTCCCTCACTGCTAAATGGCTCTGAGTGCCGAGTAAAGGTCAAAATTTGAAGCCATTCACCGGTATATAGGGACGTCTCTATATGAGTGAAAAATTCTCGAATGGGAGGTAAAACAACATACAATCAATCAATCGAATGTAGTGTTAGGCCACACTCGGTGAACAAAATTTTACATTGGAAAATACATGAACAATCTTAAAAATATCTTTTCGTAAACGGTAGAGGCCTGGTTAGTTATATTGATATGGACGCATCCTCAGATAATGTAGATTCAAGTTTATTCAAATCCTGACAATCTGGAGTAGGGAGGGGACATAATAGATGTTCGAAATTTTACATAGGAATATATACTATGTAAACTTTTTAAAGAATTTTCCTCCAATAAACAGCGAAGTCATTATTTATCATATTTATATTGAAGAAAAATTCTCAGGTAAAGGAGAATTTTATTTTGTTCAAATCATGACCTCCGGGATGTAGTGGGAGCATACTTCGTAATCGAGGTTTTTCATATTAATATATAGCTGCATCAGGTAAAATATTTGCCAATGAAGATCATAGCAATTATGACTCAGGTGAGCCTTGTGGTCCATAGACCTTATAGTTTCTTTTGTTTTTCAGTCTTAAAAATTGTAGTTTACTGCAAAAATGATAATAAATAGTTTTCTAAATGCATACTCTTATCTTTCATTCATAATTTTCAAATAAAGGTTAATGCTTTTATTTTAAATTTTACTAAAGAGTACTACGTCTGCCTGATCAGTGTGTCTGATAGGTCTAATATCGGTGTGACTGGTCGACAGTGAAAGCACCTAATCCCACCACTGATGTTTTAAGAGGTCTGTTTTGCCCTGTTCACGATTCGTTTTGAACAATGTATTGATGAGATTCATCACTATTCGTTATTTTCACCTTTTACCTTTATTCGTTGAATATCCACCTAGTTAAGTTCAAAACAATTTTCACATGAACGGTTAGATACATGTGCATAGCTTTAACATTTGAGCTAAGCTGAATTGAAATACAAAGTGATTTTTTTAAAGACCAATTGTCCATCGTCCCACCGTCTAACTGTCCGTCCGTCCGTTTGCAAACTGTAAAATATCTTTTTTTTAATATTACGAACAACAGGGCTAAAATTACTAAGCTGAGAGTTGTCTTTACTGGGCCTCTTGTAAAGTTAAACACTCTACGTGATCGTCAACATAAAATAAGAGAAAGATTGTCTAATACTGGCTATTTACTAGTTTCATAAAATATACTACTAGGCTGAAACTGTAAATAACCAGAAGTCTCTGTCGACACTGTACCTCTATTGGTTTATACTTATAATAATTAAGGAAGAGAAAAGTAGCACTTGGACGTGAAACTGCAAGAGCAATAAATAAATAGTAATCCTTGTTTTACTCTCTTTTTGTGGCAAGATGAATTGCAATCAGACTAAAACTGTAGGAGTAGCCTTTTAAAAAAAAAAAATTAGAGAAATTTTGATTTTTGTTACTATGGCAGCATTATTCATCAAAATAAAAAAAAAGATTAAGACAATTATGTATCTCAATTCAATTTTTTGTAACTATGGCAACACTTCCCCAAAATCAAGAAATTGATATAAAGAATTATGTATCTCAAAAACCGATACACAGAATGATGTATCTTAGTGTAGTCTACTTGTGTGTCAAGTTATATTAAAATCAGACCAAAGCTGTAGGCGATGTAATGTTTTGAAAGTATATCAAAGAAATTCAATTTTTTTGTAACTATGGCAACACTGTTCATCGAAATCAAAAAGCGATACCCAGAATTACGTATCTTAGTGTAGTCTACTTCTGTGCCAAGTTCTATTGAAATCAGACCAAAACTGTAGGAGGAGTAGCATTTTAAAAAATTGTTTACAGACAGACGGACAGACAGCTAGACGGACGGACGACAGACACCTTACTATCGCATACACTACTGGACGAAAAATGTGCTGAGAATCCCAAATTTTACTGATAATGTTTGATAATTACTGATACGGTGCTGTTCTTGCTGATAAATACTGATATTTACTGTTATTATTACTGTCGTTGCTGATAATTTTAGTTGTTTCTGATAAATACTGATAATTACTGTCGTCTTTACTGTGGAGTCTGATAAATACTGATAAATACTGTTGATGTGCTGTCGATGCTGAAATTTACTGATAATTACTGTGGTCTTTGTTCTTAAGCTGGGAAGGGCTAAAGAAGAACTGAGGGCTGTAAATCTTTCTTTTAATTATAAATTATCATTACGACATTTTCATATTTCTTTAAACGTTCTGCTAGTGACAAAAATTACGCTGATCTCATTTACTACAATACGGTTGTGAAAATGTTGACAATAAATAAATGAAACCTTCCGCGTATATTAAGCAAATGTTTTCTACCAATCTATGAAAATAGTATAATTTATCTGTAAACAAGATAAATGAAATTTTATTAATGTACTGTAAATAAAAAGAAAATAAGGCTATCTTTCAAAAAGATTCATCGGCGCCCTCTCCCGACTCCAAGATATTTGGGTAGGGAGGTCAGTGAATGTTTTTTTTTTTTTTTTTTTTTTTTTTTGAATAATAAGAAATAGTTCTTAATGGGTGGAAAAAATTCTGGATAAAAAATATTTCCTGCAGGTTAGAAAAGTTTGATTCGCACGGTTTCACTCCGTCAACTGGTCAAGAGAGGACGACATTTTCTTTTTAAAGATGACCTTTCATATATCTAGTTTTGTTTTTTCTTTCTCAAAGGCATTTATTTTTTTTTTTCATTTTTGAATGTTCGGTTTTCTGGTCTCTGTCAAGATATTTGAAAATTTGCTCGAAAATTAGAAATTTTATGCATTTTTAAATTTAATAAAGAGATGAAAACAGAGGTGAATATGTTCAATCTGGAGGCACAAATTATTTATTTATTCATTCATTTATTTGAACATAATTTAGGCATTTTAGATTCTTCCAGAATATCTCTTCTACATTTACATGTACACGATACATACATGTGCAACCGGCAGATTGCGGGCTGATTAAAAAATTAGTGTATGGTCAGAATCCCCAGTGTCAGAGCGAAGGTACACATGTGTTTAATATGTTATTTTGATGTTGGTCTCTTAAAATTTCATGACACGAAACATTTTTATTCAATAATTTTTAAAATCTCATTAATTTATTTTTTTGGAATGTGAAATAAGAAGTGAGACCTAATATAATATGTTTACTTAGTAAAGCACATGTATATGATCAAATTGATCGATTTAAATCTTGTGTGGTCAAAAATTGCATGGAATAAATTGATCTTCATTGATCAAAAATCGAAGATCAGTCTCTGATTTGGCTGTATTGTGTACAAGTCTTCCGCCCCGGGGTAGAACGGGGTACAACTTGTATATTCCATGTAAGTTGTAGTGGTCAGCGTAACAATGGGCACTAATTACCTATTGTTCCTTGTCTGCGGCCACCGGTGTACATAATAAACAAACTACCTACACTGTACATGTACTTTCTTCTTTGAGCAGGAAAATCTTTACGGTCGCACGGAAAAAAAATTATCCTGTAATATTCAATTTGTTGACGAATAAAATTGAAAATTGAAAAAAAAACTATTTAGCAAAATAGGACATTGCAGTACTAAGATAAAAGAAAAAGAAAAAGAAATGAAGTTAGATACATATACATTGTACAGACTTAATATTCAATAATTATTTTAATTCACATAAATCTATCTTTGCTCAGTATTTAATTTTATTTGTTAGTTTTATGCACATTTCTTGACATGCTTGAGATAAATTTAAAAGAAAATCCCGGGGAGGGGGCTACATGTATTTTCAATTCTGAATCTCAGTTAACGATGGTTTGGGGCCCGAGAAATTGATAGCCTATAGCTACGGAACATTTGACTTCATCTTATGATTAAAACATTATGCAAAATGTACATATACATTTAATAAAAAAATAGATGGTTTATTGAAATTATAATTAACTGTTCACAATTCATAAACAGGGAATTAAACTCCACATCGCTCAGAATCCGTGAAAAAAATCTTTTATGAATTTTGAATGACAGTAACTTGACGTTGTTTATCGCACTCATGAATAAATGTTATATTTCTGAATTTGGTATCGTTCATTGATTCTAAAATAATTTTATTCATGTATATAAAAAATATGTAATAAATAATTACAACATGTATGACTTATTAAACATAAAACTAAAGAATCAACCTTGCGCGTATCAGCTTTAAGTTAACAGTATTTCATCCTCCCTCCCCCCCCCCCCTTTTTGTGCTACAATAAAGCATAATCAAGTCGGTAAGCGCCCAGCCTGTACTGTTCGTTTATACAAAGGTCTCCGACAAGGAGAAAATAGAATTAAAAAAACATAATAATCTCTGTACAAAACTATTTCTAATTTTACAAAATTCATGTCGCACGATACACAGAATGTACTAATAATTGACCCGATTCTCAAAACGAAAGTAGAACTTTTACACGTGGTTGACATGTGTATTCCAGAACAGCAATTTAGCTAGACGGCATTAATGGACGAAAGTAACTTCAGGTTTTATTTTATTTTGTTTTTTTTTTTTAAACTGACTGACCGCGTATAACATGTATAAGCAGTTATTTATTGATCTCCCTGATACTGGCGTTTGTCCATAGACCAAACGCAGATTTATGTACTATTAACAAGGAATTAAAGAAAGACGTGTATTTCATTGATTGAAAATCACACTGCAAAAGATTTATAGTGTACTGATGGCTTAACAATTAAACTATTTAAAAAAAAAAAAACACCGAAAGATAGAAAGCGTCGTTACCACACAGTGATATCAAATTCGCATCGAGGACATAATCAGAGAACTAGAGCGCACTGGCTATATGTATATAAAAGAGATTATTCTACAAATTAAAGATGTTTTATTTTTATTATTTAAACCTGTCACTTTCTTCAATAAAAGGACATAGTGTACACAACATAAAATCAGAAGAGATTTTTTTTGTGAGGTATATTTAATACTGGCTAAAGTGTCTTCTTAAAATGAGAGTTCTATGTAAATGGGGGGGGGGGGGGGGGGGGGGGGTCTCAACTTATAGAGCTCATACATGTTCAGTTCTCCACACGAAAAAATAAATTGACAATAACAACCATTGACTATATTAAAGATGCCATCTAAAAGCTTTTGATGACAATACAAATACACGTGGAAAAAATATGAGATGGGATTTTTTTTTAACCTTTAAAAATAAAAACTTGTTTTAAAAAGTACTTGGGGAGAAAAACCACTGCAATAACAACACAGTTATTATTTTCCGCAGATATTGAAAACTTTGTGAAAGGAGAAATATAAAGGTAAAGAAAAACACACACATTTATGATCTAATTTTAACATTATGATTATAATAAAATTAATACATAAAATATGAAAACAAATAAAATGTGACTTTTTTTTCTACAATAATTTTTTTTGTTAGAATACTGTAATGAATTTGTTGATAAAATACTTTCTTTAAAACAAATAATCATTTCTTGGGCTATTTTAGTCCCTTCCTAGATTAAAAACAATGACCACAGTAATTATCAGTAAATTTCAGCATCGACAGCACATCAACAGTATTTATCAGTATTTATCAGACTCCACAGTAAAGACGACAGTAATTATCAGTATTTATCAGAAACAACTAAAATTATCAGCAACGACAGTAATAATAACAGTAAATATCAGTATTTATCAGCAAGAACAGCACCGTATCAGTAATTATCAAACATTATCAGTAAAATTTGGGATTCTCAGCCCTTTTTTCATCCAGTAGTGATAAGCTCTTCTGGTCTCTGATATGGTCTCAGGTTTTATGCATGTAAAGACCAGGAAACATCTATATGTCAAAATTCTTTGAAAAGCTATAATTGTTTATTTTTAAATAAAAAGAAATATCCCCATTATATATTTTTGAATAATTTCTATAAAAAAATATTTTATTAAAAAAGATGATTAATCGACACTTGACGCCTAGCAATAACAAGGAAGAAGCATTGTTGTGATGAATGTCTCAAAATATAAATGTATTTGCATGCAAATGTACTGAGATATATAAATGTAAACCTTACTTGGAGATACGGACAAATAGTGTCATAGGAATGAAAAGGCTTGATGTAAAATGGGGAGGATGGAGGCTCCAAAATGGAGTGTAAGACAGTGCGAGGTTGAAACCTCTTATGTCAATTTCAACACATTTGCTTATTTTATCTGTCATTCAGTTTAAGACCTTAAGGATATGTGAACCTGACGATTTTGAACCTACCGCGCAACTCGAACTGCTGAAGATCAGGTCAATGTCGTGATCATACGTAGAGCGTTTGGTTTTGCTATTAAACTATTCTAAAGGATCGTAAACACCGAATTCCTTGTGAAATAAAATCAAATTAAATTAATATTGCATGTTTTCATAAATTTTTGCTTTTTGCTTGTTCTTCTGACCTCGGAGCATTTACGACATACCCTTGCCGTTTTGCGACTCCATGTCGGTAGAGAGGGACGCAACGATACATTTGCACGGAAAACACAGCATATATTCCAGTAAACGGTTATATTTAGGCAAGAAATATAGAGATTGATGCTGTTAGGTTTCGTGCAACAACTTCCCAAGCGATGTCACCTCTGAATACAGTATCACGATGCACTACATGGTTTCAGGTTAGTAAAAATAAACATGCACCAAACAGAATGATAACTTCACACCTTATATACTTATTCTTTGGTTGTAATTAATATCATTATAGCATCATCGACGTTCATTTTCTTACTAACCGGGATTTACATCATTCACGTCAGTTTAAACTTTTTAATTTAAGCTTTAATTTAAAATTGCAGAAAATCTGCCAAATTTTCCTACACAGTTATATATATATAGATATCTCGCTCATAAATTCAAACAGATGGGAAAAATACAAATCTAGCATGACATCAGTGAGCTCTGAGTATAATATTTGGTGCCAAATATTTTGTACTTGTGTTTTTCAGACTTGAAAATATACAGTTGCATAAAATATTTACCTCTCGGGTAGCTTTAAAGTCTTTTAATTCTTAGTGGGATCAAAATTTTCCTTCATTTATGAATATGGAATTATAATATAGTCTGAAGTGACATTTCTAAGATAAACATTGTAATTCAGGGTTCGACACTCAACGGTGGACCGGCGGCCTGAATCCACCAAAAAATTAGAAGGTCCACCAAATGTTCTGGACTAGGTGGACCATCGGTCCACTTAAACATTAAACACCATGCATATTTAAAAAAAAAACGGTAATTCCACTTTTTCGATAAATCGACATCCGTAAATCAACGATTAATTCATCCATACTTATATTTTACAAAAAAAAAAAAAAAGGGTATAATTTATTTTGGGTAATCAGGGGAACCTAGCGAGTAAATATATATTTTACATGTAATATTGATGACTACAATATCAATAACATTGACTGCAAGTACATTCAACACGGACCTTGAAAAAGAAGCATGTAAAATTCGAGCCAAATTGGTCAGTCTGTCCTTTGTTTGTTTAATGCACAGAAAGGTGTGAAAATATACACTGGGTAACAGGAAATCACTTCACGCCTGACTTTCTGATGGCCAGGTTTGGAGATAATGAGAACTGATTGACAGCTGCATTTATGCATTGTCCTCAAACAGGTGTAATTTATATTTTATGAATACGTTATCTGCAGTTCCTGTTTTTTTTCTGCTATACATTATATCACATAAAGAATCGTATGATCGCAGTTTATTTGAATAAATAATAATTAAAAAAAAAAAATAAATAAATAAATATACTTTTGTCAGTTTTGCATCGTAGTAAAAAGTATTCTAGCCATAGATACATGAAAAATTCGTTTGTTTATATGAACAACTCAATTATTGGGATTATAAATTGTATCTGCCGTTGGAAGCTAAATAAATGCAGGTTTTTACCATTGTAAATAAATGATATTAAAATAACAAATTGTTTGAAGATGTAGATTGTGTTCTTTTTTTAAATATTGAAAATATGTTTCACAATATTGCTAAAAACTTCTGACTACTAGTAATTGATTTGTTTCTGTTGACTGGTTAAACTTATACTTTATTAGTCTGACGAGACTGGGTACATAAGTTGGTTTCAAGCCTTGTGTAATGAATTCATTCATTAATTCAAACATTTATAAAGGTCCACCAGAATTTGGGAAGGTCCACCAATATTTTTTGACTAGTGGACCTGCGGTCCACCAAGGTAAAAAAGTTAGTGTCGAACCTTGATAATTACTTTTTGTTTACTAGAGTCAAACTATCAAATTACACTTCACTAGCCAGGTGACAAACTTAATGATAAACAATTCAGTATGATGTATGTCTGTGCAATACAAGATATGACTTATTAAAATATGATGGGTTATGTACTTAGCCTAAGAAATGAAGTAATGTGGGGAAAAAAGACTTGATCAAAAAGTGTTCATAATTTTTTTTAAGACAACAAATTGACCAATTTTATTCTTATTTCAAAATGACTCCTTTTCTTGAGTGAGCTTGAACACTGTGGTGACTTTACACATTCATTCATTAGTCTTTGTTGTTGGTTATAGATGCTTATATGCTGCATAATTCTTTTAGAATTTTGGAATTGTATGAAAATTTTAATAAATAATAATTAGCACTTTTTATTATTATATCAATTTCAGATAAAGGAAGGAAGCTGTTTTAGAGAGAGATAATTCCCAAAACAATGTGAGATTACAGATTATGGAAGATTGCTGGGCATTATGACAAACAAAGGTCTGATTAAACATTAAATATCCTTTTGCCATTCAATCATTTGGAAACAATTTAACTTCAAGACCTATGGCTTTGGATCTCTACTAAAATAAATCTTAGCAAATGAATAATTATACTGCTTTAAATGATGTAACTGTTCTATGAAATTATAAAGCAGATATGTTTTGCTAACATTGATTGAAATCATAAAAGCTGTACATGTAACATGAGTTGCTTTGGAATTTGGCACTTACTTTTCCTTGTTATGCTAAAGCTTTTTACTTACTACCGGTAATAACTAATTGACATTGATTGTACATATTCAAATAATATCTATAAAATTTACTTGTAAATTGAATATATTTGTGACTGATTTGTTATTTGTACAGGTATCAAGGAGGAAAAGTGAACAATGTAGGTCAGCAGTCAAAATCTCTCAACTTATTCAACTCTTAGCAGCATGTTCCTATGGATCCAGATGCATTAAAAGATTTCTATTGTGTTGCAACCAATGGAATAGGTGGGAATGAATTAATTTTATTAAAATAAAAAAAAAAAAAATGGGTTCACTATGCATTCAATTCTGGTGGTGGTGGTGGTGAGGGGAGGGTAATATATTTTCTGGCCTTCAATAAGGACAAAATATTTATTTCCCAGCTCACCAAAGACAAATTGTGACAGCAAGATTATTATTTTATTTTAACTGGAATATATTGGACAAAAGAAAAAAAATCTTCCCAGTGGAGAAGAATTTTTTTATTTTATTAACATCTTCTAGGTCAGATTATTTCCAAAATCTGCCCTCAGAATCAAAAGGTCCTCCCTTTAACTTGTTAGCATGATACTAGAATTTTTAAAAATATAACTTTTTGAAGCCTCATTAGACTAGAAGTCATATTTCATAAATAACTGGAAAGGTGTCAAATTATTAAAATGTTATATAGTAATGTAGGTATCATATACAGTTGAACTTTGATATCTCGAACACTGATATCTCGAATACCATGGATATGTCGAAGTGACTTGGAAGTCTCAACTACTTATCCTTAAAGTATTTTACCTCTTATATCTTGAATGCTCGGATGTCTCGAAGTTTTTTCTCAGGCCCACCTAGTTCGAGATAATAAGGTTTGACTGTATTTACAATTTTACTTGTATATATACCCATAAGATAAACCTATGGTGTATCCATGGGTATGTGCTTTATCAATAGCACGTCTTCAAGGTTTCGACACAATCCCTAGGCCTCACTTCAAGATGTAAACTTATCGAAACTTCTAATTGTGAAAGTTCTGTGTTATCAAATGAATGCTAATGAGCAAAAATTCCATGAAATGTCAAAATTTATCAATGTACTGGCTACAGCGATAAAGGATGTTACCCCCCCCCCCCCCCCCCCCCACACACACACACACACACAATTGCTCTCATAGGAAATGTTAGACCTAGCAGTTAAGTTGTAGTTAGAATATATTGGCAAGCCATTCAACACCATTTACACCATTCAACTCATTGGATGAAGCAAATATCAAATCACACAATATAGATATCCTCTATATATCCATGTCCACTTATCATTAAGGTTAACACTAAAATGGGTTTTATTTTCCAGGCTAAGAATCACACTGTTTTGCTTCTGTCACCAAAGACTGAAATGTTTACTTCAAAAGACCTTCACCTGCAGTTATTAATATTTCAACAAAGTTCGTGGCCCAAGAAAAGCTTGCAGTTGAAAAGGAAAGGAAAGATAAAAAAAAATTCACTATGTCATAGAAGCTATCTTTACTAGAACTATGTAGAAACTTTTGTCAAGGTTAAAAAATCATTTTGTATAAACAGAACCAACAGTTATTGCTCGAACTTTTTAACAGGGATATTTTAAACTGGTGATTGTTATCTTTATATGTTGTACATTTTAATACTATTTCCAATTAGATTATGCAAAAATATGTCATTTGTATCAGATAATGCTTATAAGTGTTAATGTGACTTTAAACAGAGGAAATTCGGACTGCAATTTTTGGGGAATTAGATTAGGAAAATACACTACTTTTATAAAGGATTAATTTAGATCCTTTTGTCCCATATTCTAATACATTGTACATTCAATGGTTAAAAGTTCCTTGTATAGAAATTTAATGGGAATTTATTGTTCATTTTTTTTTTTTGCCATCATTCAAAATAAAAAAAAGTAATGTTTAAAGGATAATAGGAAATCGGGGTGATAATTATCTTAATTTTAAAGACCGATTCATAATTTTCTTTATATGCATGATTTTTAGTTTTATTTCAAGATAGTTATATATTTAAAATCAAATTAAATAATTTTTTTGTTTGATTTTTATACATCAACAGAGATAAATGTGCTCTAGGAATCAGTTTTTAAAAAAAGTGGTCAGAGAAAATTCAGATTACCATATCTTTTTTTCCGATTCATGTACATACCAATTTTTTTCCTCTGTTACATAGCTATATATCACTTCTTTAAAATGAAGTTGAAAAATAAAATATTCAATTATACCCAGTGTGATTTTATAACCTTTTTTGTAGTCAAGGGCAAGGAAATATAGTCAAATTTTGAGAGGGCAGAGGAAATTCAGACTGTGATAGTGAGCTATATAATTATGATAGCTATGAAAAAAAAACTTAGATCAATAAAGGTGTCCACAGACCTTTTGAATATTTGCAAAAAACAACAACTACTTATATTTTGTTTCCATTTTATAGCCTTTTTTTTTTCTACAGATAATCATGTATCAGAAGTAATTTTTTAAAAGTGGTCAGAGAAAACTTGGATTACCAAACTTTTTTTCCGACTCATGTACATACCATTTTTTTTCCTCCATTACTTAGCTCTATAACACTACTTTAAAATGGAATTTAGAAATTAAGTTTTTAATTATAGTCAATGTGATTTTATATCCTTTTTTATAGTCAAGGTCAAGGAAATATAGTCAAATTTTAAGAGGGCAGAGGAAATTCAGACTGTGATTGTGAGCTATATAAATATGAAAGCTATGAAAAAAAGCTTAGATCACTGAAGTTGTCCACAGACCTTTTGAATATTTGCAAAAAACAACTTCTACTTATATTTTGTTTCCATTTTATAGCCTTTTTTTTTTTTTTACAGATAATCATGTATCAGTAGTAATTTTTTAAAAGTGGTCAGAGAAAACTTGGATTACCATATCTTTTTTTCCGACTCATGTACATACCATTTTTTTTCCTCCATTACTTAGCTCTATAACACTACTTTAAAATGGAATTTAGAAATTAAGTTTTTAATTATAGCCAATGTGATTTTATATCCTTTTTTATAGTCAAGGTCAAGGAAAAATAGTCAAATTTTAAGAGGGCAGAGGAAATTCAGACTGTAATTGTGAGCTATATAAATATGAAAGCTATGAAAAAAAAAACTTAGATCAATAAAGGTGTCCACAGACCTTTTATATATTTGCAAATAACTACTTCTTCTTATATTTTGTTTCAATTTTATTGCCTTTATTACAGATAATCGTGCATCAGAAGTAATTTTTTAAAAGAGGTCAGAGAAAATTCAGATTACCATATCTTTTTTTCTGACTCATGTACATACCAATTTTTTTCCTCTGTTACATAGCTCTATAACACTACTTAAAAATGGAATTTATAAATTAAGTTTTTAATTATAGCCAATGTGATTTTATATCCTTTTTTGAAGTCGAGGTCAAAGAAAAATAGTCAATTTTTAAGAGGACAGAGGAAATTCAGACTGTGATTGTCTACTCTCTAAATATGACACCTATAAAAAAAATTTACTACATTATGCTCATTCATAAATCTTTCAGATAACTGCAAAAAATTAAATTCTCATCGTAATTTATGAGATTTTTTTTAACTTTAATTAATTACAGTAGACTTTTCTTCATAGCTTTAATCTTTTGAAACAAGGGCAAGTTCAGAGGTTGTTGCCATGGAAACCAACTCATGTACATATATCAGAATTGTTGTTTTTTGAACAAGGGACTTGTCCTCTATGCAACGGTACCTATTTTTTAACTTTCCAATTACTTTTATTTCAGGTTCACATATCCTTAAAACATATTTAAATCTGTAAAGATTTCAAGGGTTACTGTGGGGATAGCTGCGCGGGACAAAAATCTTAACGCAGTTTCCATTGCAATCAGCATTTGTTATCTAACAAAATTTGAATTTAAAGCACTAGCAATACATCCCATTTTCTTCATGATATCAGAAGTCATTTTTTGACGGAATCTCATTTTGTTGTTTATCGATCGTTTCTCGTTCTTTGAGGAAAAAAAATGACAACAATTCACCAAAGGATAATTTTGATGTTGTTTCTGATTTATTCAGTCTCCATTATCTTAAAAAAAATAATCAAAAGCAGAGTTGTTCCCCGTACAAGTTGACATGTAATCATCAATAATTGTTTCACTGATTTCTATTTCTTAGGTTCTCCTTAACATGCATGTATTTTTAAAGATATTGTCAAACGGTCTAAACAGAACTGAGCTTCGGGATAAAATAGATTCATGCAACCTATAGCTACTTCAAAGGAATATTTGTTTTTAATTATTTGGATAACGTGACACTCCAACAAGGTTTTATGGAATACTGGAAATTGAGATGACAGATCTGATAAGATTGCAACGAGATGCTCCACCTTTTGTATCATCTGGCTCATGAAGCTCCACCCCTTATACTCTTTGACACTCCATTTTGGATCCTCAATCATCCACATTTTATACTAAGCCGAATAAAAAAAACAAAACATTTCTGATATCTCATCAACAGCTGTAGAGTATTAAACCGGACATGAAAACAACATTCACATATCTGAAGGTGTTATTTTTACAAGACATACATTTTGCTTAATTGAATTTTGCTTAAAATACAAATATTCAATTAATAATAAAAATAATACACCAGGGATTAATTTGCAAAATTTCAGTTTATCATAGAACAATTTGGATTACACCTTGTCTATTGTCCAGCCGGGGATGTTGCTTTTTTATTATTTGGGTTAAAATAACCCTAAATTTTACATGCATACAATTAAATAGGGTTAATTGAATGCTAAAAAAATGTGGAAAGGGGTTTTAATTATGAGAAATGTCAGACAAAGGTACTTGTATTTAGACACACATTACGACATAATTGCAATGCATTGACATGTAAAAAATTTCGTTTGTTTATAAATTCAGCCTTATTGTGTGGCATAATTTATTTTTAAAGGTATCATTTAATGTTTTTTTTTTTCTTTCAAATTTCGTTTAATTTAATACGATAGCAGCCAGATGAAATATTTCATTACAGGTATATTAAACCAAAACACGACGTATTTGGTCTTTGTTCGCAAAATGGATACGAATCACGTGGTTTTGTTTAAGAAGGAAATGGGCTATTTCAACACCCCATTCCACTGTGCTGTCTATTCTATAGCTTAATGTTGAGCTAACTCCTCAAATAATCCATTAAGTTACCTGTAAGTGTCCATTCCTTTTGGAAAACTGTCTATTCTTTTAAGAATGGACAGTTTTTTCTTCAAAAAGAATGGACAGTTAAAACAAAGAGAATGGAGAGTTACAGGTAAACTTTGGAATGTGTTCAAGAGGGAAACAGAAACAAATACATGAAATACTTTTTAATTTACATGTAAATAACAAAAAGATAGCGGTTAATCCAGAACACAATGTCTGCATAGCATCTACTCGATTTTCATTTTTTAAATCCGTGAATAATGCACATTATTTCAATACTCAAACCTTAATTTTCACAAAAAATGAATTCAAATAACACAATTTCACATTAAATTAAAATTTCGGTAAAAAATCATTTCCTCGGGGAGAATTTATTTTCAGATAGAAGTAAGTCTAATATTAAATCCTCCACCCAGAAAACAGTTTGCACCATGAACACTACACTGCTGCAGTTAATATTTCGGTAGAAAATAAATAAAAATGAAACGTTTCCAAATTTGATTTGAAAAAGATTTTCAGGTCGAAGATTGCCTCATGGCTAATCCAACACTCAGAACACAATTTGCACCTCACCATTACACTGCTGCAGTTAATATATCCTCAAAAACAGAATTCAAATAAAACATTAAGACAAAGACATTTTGTTATTTGCATCTGGAAACACAATGGCTATTCAACAAATTGCTCTGCATCCTTAGCTTACCAGTGGCTGTCCATTCCGTTAACAATGAATTTGTCATTGTATGTGTGCTACCTATCATATCTGATACCAGTTCTGTACATTTTTTATTCAATTTTCAGAACAAAGGAAATCATGTTTTAAGTAGGAGAAAGGCCTCAAACTTAATTTTCATAAAATTTGAATTCAAATAACACAATGGCAAATGGACGGAGAGAAAATATTAATTTTGGAATATAACATACCCGCACTAGGGTGTTTGCCTCTAAATGCAGGCCCCTTCATATTGGGATAACCAAGGAAAAAGCCAAAATAATTCTATAATATACACAGAACATGTATTTGTCAAATCGAGCATAAAATGCTCATGCAGGTGACCATGTGACCCATGAGCCTCTCATACGCATTTCATATACATGTACTTAATTCATTACCAGTCTGAAATTACAGAATTTAATTAATGATGTAAATTATATAAATAGGATTTGATAAAGGGGGGGGGGTTATAAATTTTTGGCCCATAATTGGAACTTTTTACATTTTTTTTCTCCACAACAAATAATATTATTTTAGTGCAAAGCGTTTTCGATGAACTTAGATGCCAACTTTCAGTATTGAACAAATCGTGCAAACTTTTTCAGTATTTGGGTAGGCAAAAACCTGCTGAAAAAGCCACACACAATCAAATTTGTCACCCCCCCCCCCCCCCCACACACACACACACACTTTGCCCAATTTTGGAAATAGGCATAGATAGCAACTAAAGTTATGCTAAAACATCGTTTGTAATGATAATTTTAATTTTGTCCTTGTAATGTACATGTGCATGTACATTTGAAAATTTCTACATCACATTGGACTTGCATCACCCTACTAGTACTAGTTTTACCATTATCATTTGGATTGCACATGGTGTAGACATCGTTACATAGGCCTATATCAGTAGGAATTAATTCATTGTGTGTTTTAATTGGATTATATTTCATGAAGTTGACAGTACCTATGACAGTCGGTAAGTACAAGTTTAGGTATAGATTGGGGTAATATAATCTGAAATGCAAATGGTTAGGTTAAAGTTTAAAAAGGATCAAAGATCATTGGATGCCACAACAGACGAATTTCGCATTCTGAAGAGTTATCTCTGAAGAGCTATCGTTGTCGACATTACATTCAGTTACAGGCACAGATCCAGGAATTTTTCGGGGGGGGGGGGGGGTCCACACCTCAGTCAAAAAAATTCCAGCCCAGAATTTCCTGAGAAGTTAAAAAACAAAAAAACAAAACAAAAAAAATAATAAAAAATAAAAACAATGATGGTGGGGTCATTGTTTTTAAAGGGGGGGGGGGGGCGTCCAAAGTCATTTTTTATTTGCTTCTGTAAATCAGTATATAGTCCTATTTAAATAACTCTGCAAATTCCAGGGGGGGGGGGGGTCCAATCTCCCTAGCCACTCCCTGTCCCTGGAATGACAAATGATCATGTGACTCCAAAATAGAAGAAAACTTTTCCATTTGGCTGTACATAATTTTGTTTCTTGTGTTATTATGTTATTTACAACTATTAGTTTAAGGTTATGAACCCCTGGCGGTCATTCCCCCACTCTCTTAATGAACTGGAAATGTTCATAATATGACTACATCAAATTAAATAAAAGTGCATTAATGATAAGATTGCTTGACATTTCATTCATGAATTTGGGTCAACCCATGTACCCTCCTAGAATTAGGAATGAAAATCATTCAAAGAGATGGACCATTAAACTATTTGTATATATTCACATTTTTTTTAATGTCAAAACAGAATATTAGTTTGCATACATGAACAAACAGGGGTCTGGTAAGGGGAAGGGGTGAGGGGAAGGAGTTATCTCTTTACGTCTTAATTGCTGAAAACTCCTAAAATGAATGTTAACCTCAAATTCGACTTGTACGTCTTCATTATTTTTAAATGGTGGTGTCTCCATATGAGTGAAAAATTCCCGAGAGGGACATTTAACAACAAACAAACAAATGACTTAAAAAACACAATATACATGTACATGTTTATTAGTCAACAGATATACTTCTGGTCATATCTCTAGTTCTCCCTTGAATCAGAAATGATGATATAAATATTTTAAGAATGATTAAGAGTTGAAAAGGTTGTGCACCTAAAAATTGAATAAGCTTTGTGGTTGAATTAGCTATTCCAGTTTAGCTTAATTTGCTACTCAAAGCACCTTGATTTTTTTAATCATACTGTTTTTGAAATGTGCAGTTTTTTCAACATGGATACAAGTCATACATTTTCAGCTTCTGGAAACAATGCATGAAAAAAACTGCTTTTCAAATACTGTAACTCTTTCCACGTACTTGTGATCAAGTTTTTACAGAAGATCACTTGAGTTTTTCTGGTTTTCTGATCATATTTTGTCCGTCATCCATCTGTCCGTCTGTAACCTTTTCACATTTTTGTCTTCTTCACTAGAGCGACTTGGCCAATTTCAACCAACCTTGCCACAAAGCATCTTCGGGTAAAGGGAATTCAAGTTTGTTCAAATGAAGGGTTAGTCAGCTTCCCGAGACCCCTCTGCTTTTATTATTGGGTCAGGTTCCCTAGACCCCTCTGCTTTTATTATTGGGGACGCCAATAATAAAAGCAGAGGGATCTTGGGAACCTGACCCAATAATAAAAGTAGAGGGGTTTCGGGAACCTGACTAATGAAGGGTCACACCCTCTTTCAAGGCGGATAATCAAGAATTGATTCTGACTGGGCACTTTTTTTACATAGACATAGTGTAGATTCAAATTTGTTCCAATTATGACCCACTGGGGTAGGGTGGGGCCACATATGGGGATCCAAAGATTTACATAGAAAAATGCAGGAGATTTTTTCCATCATAAATCTTCTTCACTCTCAAGAACAGCAAGGGCATTATTGTCCCCCGTTTTCGCAAAAGGGGACATTAAATCTCATTTGTCTGTCAGTCTGTCCATTTGTCAGCCTGTCCGTCTGTCACAGTAAATTTAACCTTGGTCATAACTTTTGAATAATAAGAGATAGGGCTTTCATATTTCACATGTACATTACCTACAAGAACTTTCTAAATATACTATGATTTTTGAACCCATGACCTTGACCTTGAAGTTTGACCTACTTTTCAAAAAAATTAACATTATTTTAAATTGATCATTTTGAAAGAGAAAAGATAGGGCATACATATTATATATGTATATTACCTGTGACAAGACCTTTCTAAATATATCATGACTTTTGACTCTGTTACATTGACCTTGAAGTTTATCCTACTTTTCAAAAATGTTATATTTCCTTATATATTTTGATTGAGAAGAGATAAGACTTCTATATTTGACATGTATATTACCTGTAACAAGATGTTTCCGAGCATGCCATGATTTTTTACCTCTTGGCATTAATTTTTTACCTAATTTTCAAAAAAATTTAATTTTGGTGATTACTTTTGAATGACGTATGATAGGGCGTGTATATTTGAAACAATATGCCATAAAAAATGGCATCCCATCCACTAGGACACGGAAAGCAGGGGACCACAATTCTTTGAATTTGCTTGTTAGTCATTTTGATATGGAAACATCCTCATATAGTGTAGATTCAAGTTTTTTTTATGCCCCGCTATGAATATGGCCAAGACATATAGTGTTTGTCATGTCCGTCTTCCGTCTTTCCATCCTTCCGTCTGTCCTTCTGTCGCGCTTTGCTTTTAGCTCAACTCATAGTTCAGTTTCTAAGAAACTATCCAAGATATTTTTATCAAACTTCATATGCTGATAGATATTGATAAGAGCTATGCAACAGCATCAATATTTTTTGACCTTGACCTTTCCTTTAACCTTGACCTCACTTTTCTTAAACTAATGCTTAGCTCAGTTTTAAAGATAACATTAAAGATAGTGTAATCAAACTTAATATGTTGCTGCACACTGATGTAAGCTATTCAACTGCATCAACATTGACTTTGACTTTTTCTTTATCCTTGATTTCACTTTTCTTTAAATTAGTGTTTAGCTTAGTTTTAATGAAATCATTCAAGTTACTGTAGTCAAATATCCTATGCTGATACATACTGATGTAAGCTTTTCAACTGCATCAACCTTTTTGACCTTGACCTTTCCTTTGACTTTGATCTCACTTTTCTTAAATTAGTGTTTAGATCAGTTTTGAATAAACAATTCACGATATGTTAATCAAACGTCATATGCTGATACATACTGCTGAGAGCTATCAATTGCATCAACTTTTTCTACCTTGACTTTTCCTTTGACCTTGACCTCACTTTTTAAAATTAGTGATTATCTACGTTTTAAATAAACAATTTATGATATTTTTATTAAACTTCATATGTTAATAGTAAATACATACTGATGTAAGCCTTTCAACTACATCAACATTTTGACCTCAACCTTTCCTTTGACACTGACCTCTCTTTTCCTAAATAAGTGCTAAGCTCTGAGTTTTAAATAAATCATTCAAGATATTTTTATCAAACCTAATATGCTGATATGTATTAGTAAGAGCTATTCAACTGCATCAAAAAGTTTTCACCTTGCACTTTCCTGTGACCTTGACCTCCCTTCTCTTTAATTTGTATTTTGCTTAGTTTTAAAGAAACAATTTAAGATATTTTTATGTAAGCATGCACTTATACATAATTTGGTGAGAATTTATCATCTATATCCAATTTTTTGTAGATTTTAGTTTCAATTTTAAAGAAACTGTTCAAGATATTCTCATCAAACTTCATACACTCATACAAATTTTCATGTTGCATTAGTAATATACATTCGGCGGGGCATTTATGTCCTATGGTCATATTTCTAGTTTTCAAATCATGACATCTGAGAATAGGGTCAGGCCACAATAAGGGATCAAGTTTTATATAGGAATAAAAGGGAAAAAAATCTTCAAAATTCTTCTTTTCAAGAACAATAAGAGCATGATTAATATGGAAACATTCTCAAGAAGTGTAGATTCAAGTTTGTACAAAATCATGACCTCATGGGTTAGGGAGGGCCATTTTTTTCCTGCCCCTATTTGCCATCCACATGGAATGCAAATTTTAAAACGATTTTGCACATCTACACGACAAAATCAATCATCTTCCAAATGATCATGATTTAAGGCTAATGCATAAAATAACAGGGACGTTCTGGGAACCAGAGTGTTTAAACATGTTAAATATTTTTTTTTTTTTAAATTTGACCTCCAGGGTTAAAATAAAAATTTCCAAACCTTACTGCACATCTACAGGACACCACCAACCATCTCTCAAAAAATGATTAGGCTACTGTGTAAAATGTTAGAGGAGTTCAGGGAACCAGGGGCTTTTTGCATTAAAAAACGTCATTTTTCAACCCCCATTTGACCCCCAGGGTGAAAATGAAAATTCCAAAACCTTACTGCACATCTACATGACACCACCAACCATCTCTCAAAAGATGATTAGGCTACTGTGTAGAATGTAAGAGGAGTTCAGGGAACCAGGGGCGTTTTGCGTAAAAAATGTCATTTTTCGACCCCTGTTTGACCCCCAGGGTGGAAATGAAAATTCCAAAACCGTACTGCACTTTTACATGACACCACCAACCATCTCCCAACAGATGATTAGGCTACTGTGTAAAATGCAAGAGGAGTTCAGGGAACCAGGTGCTTTTTGCAGAAAAAAACGTCATTTTTGGACCCCAGTTGACCCCTAGGGTGAAAATGAAAATTTAAAATTTCGAAACCTTACTGCACATCTACATGACTAAAGCAATCATCTTCCAAAAGATGATTAGGCTACTGTGTAAAATGTAAGAGGAGTTTGAGAAAGAAGGGTGTGACAGACGGACGGACGGACAGACATGACATGAGTAACAACAATATTCCCGAACTTTCTTTAGAAAGTGCGGGTATAATGAAATAAGAATGCAGTTTCGATTGATTTTTCTCGTTTCAAGGTAAAATTCTTCTTCATTGGTTTCTAGCATCAGGATATATTGTGACTTTCATTATGACCTTGTGACGGTATATATTGTCGTTTTGTACATATTGTCGTCGGCGACAATATGTACCTACCCTCAGTCCCTCACTGCATATATTGTCGTCCATCGGTACATATTGTCGCCGGCTGAAAAGTTACACATGTACATATTGTCGCTGGCGACAGTATGTGCCTTACCCTCACTGTACATATTGTCGCCCCACATATATTGTTGTTTAAAGATTTGTTTTGTTGTTTTTTTTTTGGTAGTTTTGTGAATGTAATTGGTGTGTGAATCACACTGACGTATCACGTATGCTATTTCATGCAGCGTGATTGTGGCAGTACATTTTCTCGCCATGTTCATATTGTTGCCAGCGACAATGTGTACCTACCTCAATGCGCATATTATCGTCCATCAGAACATGTCGCATGACAATGCACGGCAGTGGTCAATATAAATATGACTAATCATTGCTTTGTTGTTTTTGAGAAGATAATTTTTAAACAATTTTCCCATATATTCCCATGTAAATCTTTGATGGCTAATTGCGACCCTTACCTCTGCCCGGTTTCATATGAAGATACTTGAATCTGCGCTACCTGAAGATGATTCCATATAAACATCACGAATCACGGGCCTACTGCTTCCTCAATGATGGATCCAGAAATTTTAGAACGGAAAGGGGGGGGGGGGTCGGTTCATTATTATTATTATTATTATTATTTTTTTTTTTGACAAACAAAAAAAAGTGATTTGTATGTAAATGTGTGTTACTGTATGTTATATGTAAAGTTGTTTGTTTGTTTGTTGTTTAACGTCCCTCTAGAGAATTTTTCACTCATATGGAGACGCCACCACTTCCCGGTGGAGAGCTGCAAATTTTGACATATGCTCGGCATTTAGGGCCATTGAGCAGTGAGGGATCTCGGTTTATACGGTCTTATCCGAAGGATCTGTCTCCACATCCCACGGTGGGATTCGAACACGCGACGTAGGGATCAACTTCTTACCCCGCGACTTTAGACCAGATACTCTACCACTTCGCCACGCGGGCGACGTATATGCTAAGTAAATTATTTGATTATGAAATTTTACCTGTGGACTAAATTGAGAGTATATACAAGTTCAACAAACAGAATTTACCAAAGCAAAATGAAAAAAAAAATCAAACCTCGGGGGGGGGGGGGGCTATATCTGTCTGGTTTTTGAGAAGATTTTTTAAAGATTTTCTGTATATATTCCTATGTAAAACTTTGATCACCCATTGTGGCCCACCTTACCCCTGGGGTCATGTTTTGAACAAAATTGATTTTATTTTTGTTTGTTTGTTTGTTGTTATAATGTCCATCTCGAGACTTTTTCATTCGTATGTAGACGCCTATGCTTGGCACTCAGGGTCATTGAGCAGTGAGGGAATTTTTTCGAGCCAGCATCACAAAATTTAACATACGCTATATAATGAAGCTTTCACATTAGTATCTTCTCTTCTGACCCAGTAGTTCTTGAAAAAAAAATTTTGAAGATTTTTTCTAAATATTCTATGAAAAACTTTGATCACCTATTGTAGCCACACCCTTCCCCCGAGGGACATGATCTGAATAAAACTGAATCTACGCTTTCACATAAGTTTCAACTTTTCTTACAGAGTTGTTCTTGAGAAGATATTTAAAAGATGTCACTAAATTTTCACTTATTCTTAACTACTTCCCTTGAAAGAGGGCATGGCCCTTCATTTGAACAAACTTGAATCCCCTTTATTCACGGATGCTTCGTGGCAAGTTTTCTTGAAATTGACCCAGTAGTTCTTCAGAAGGAGCTGAAATTGTGAACAGCTTACAGACAGAGGGACGGTCAGACAAAATGTAATCAGAAAAGCTCACTTGAACTTCCAGTTCAGGTGATCTAAAAATGTCAACACCAATAATATCGGCACATAAATGTATATAAAAATAACGTAAGAAATAATTTCCAAATAATCATTATTACTGAGCAAAAACTAATACATGTATTCAATCTCCAAGTATACGCATATTACAAGAAAGCAGAATAGGCTGATTTATCAGATATCTCAAGAATTACGTTATCTTGACATATCATAGTGATGTACATCAATCCTGGACATAATTTTCTGACCAAAAAATTTTCTCCCTACGGTACTGTGAGTAATGATTCAGTCCGTCTCGATCCCTCCGTATATGCGCGTGTGTATGTCAACCGCCCTTTCCTTTCTAAGTAAATATTCGTCAACACAATATATACTGAAACGCAAAAGAAACGCAACATCATATTTTAGGGGGAAATATTACATATAGGATATAATTTTTGTATCTAAAAAGTAAGGACATCTTCAACTTTGTAATTATCGGTAATTGAACGGTTGAATGATTTTCATACCATTACCGGAAGTTAAGTTTGAGTCCGCTTAATAGAAATCAAAAATTGCATGTTAACAAAACATTTGGCAATAATATGGGGTTTAAAGGATTTGTATCTGTTCATCATAAGTAATGCAGCAATGTTCCGAAAAATAAATCCCCCTTTCTTTTCTGTAAGCGATGCCAAGGCTTACTGAAATTGACTTAAGTACGCATTTCCATTGCTCTAGCTGGAAAATCTCAACGTAAAGGTGATGGAGAGTTGTAGATGCAAATATGACCCACATCACGCCTCAACAGGCTCTTACATATCATTAGCATGTATGACAGTCCTTGGACCAGAAGTCCAAGGGTTACTACAATGCGCTTGGCTAGAGAAAATTCGACCTCATCATCTGAAAAAAAACAGGCATTTAAAAATGGCAAAGAATATTTCTTGCGCTCAGATCTCGAGATTGATGAACATATTGTATCGTAAAAATCAAGCTGCAACTGTTGTGCATAGCAGTCTTGCACGCTGAAATTGAATGGCTGGGGTGGGTGCTTTAACAGTCATGTGTTACTTTCTAAAGTTAAAAGATAATCATTTAACATTTTTTATCAAATTTCTGATGTATTTAGATCGAGTTTTACCTTAGTGTATTCATTTTTGAAAATTATTAGATAAAAAAATTCAGATATTTGTAGATCACTGCTTGTTGCGTTTCTTTTGCGTTTCAGTATATATCGACGACAATATGTGAGACATTGACTGTACATATTGTCGCCGACGACAATATGTGCTGGTGCTTGACTGTACATTTTGTCGCCCATTATGCACGAGGAAAATAAGGCTCCTCTCGGTACATATTGTCGCCGGCGAGAATATGTACCGATGGATGACAATATGTGCAGTGAGGGTAGGTACATATTGTCGCCAACGACAATATGTACAAAATGACAATATGTACCGTCACAGACCTTCAAATATTTTCGCCCGGAACTCTTTTCGCGTCTTTTGGAGGTTTACAACTTTTTTTTCTGGACGCAGGCGCGGATCCCATGACCCATGGAGGGAGGGGGGCATGCCAGTCGAAAAAATGCCTCCGAGAAACTTGTTGACAAGCAAAAAAAAAACGTTTTCTTTCCCAAACTTGAAAATCCTCTTTCGGGGGGGGGGGGTTCCTTCCCTTCCCGTCTTTAACTCTTTAAATATGATTCTTACCATACTACAAACTTAATAAGGATTCACGTTCTACGAGGTGGGAGGGGGGTCAGGGTTATTTTTCCTTACTTTTCTATGTAATTTTAATATCTCGGTAATTTCAATGGGGATGGGGGGTGGGGTGGGGGGGGGGGGGGGGTCCGTACCATCTAACCTCTGGATCTGCACATGTGAAGATAGTTTTATGATATTCAACGGAACCCAACCAGAAATAGAAGAATTCTTCAACATTGGCAATCACTGTCACAAGCATCTAAGATTTACATTTGAAATTTCTCCATCTACTGTGAACTTCCCTGATACTACAGTTTACAAAGGACTCAAATTTCAAAATCTTAACAAACTTGATATCAAGTCGTTTATCAAACCAACAAATAACTTTCAGTACCTACACAGACAGAGCGCTCATAGCCCAGCTGTGTTTAAAGGATTCATTAAAGGAGAATGCATTAGACATGCAAGAAATACTACTGACCCTACAATATTACATGCAACACTTAATGACTTCAAGACGCACCTATCAAAGCGAGGTTACTCTACTTCAGAAATTGATACTACTATCAAAGAAACGATCAACACAAACCGATCAAAACTCATCCTCAAAAACACTAAAGAACAACAATTACGTAACCCTACAGTACTGGTTACTAAATTTAACCCTTGTATTAAAGGACTGAAAAAACGAATTCTGAAATATTGGAATACCATTCTGAGAAATCCAGAATGCAAAACTTTATTTAATTTTCAACCAATCATAGCTTATAGCAAACACAAGAACATAGGTGACGAGATTATCAGGTCTCACCTAAAATGAACATCATATTATGTGTCTGTGACCCCTGATGAGGCTACTTAATTGCCGAAACACTCTACAACTATTTGCATAATTCAAATTAATATGCTCTATGCAAAAAACATATCTACTATAAGTGTGGTTTGGAGTGTCGGGTCCTAATAAATCTCTTACAAGTCTGGTTGATTGATGTCGCTAATTTTCACACCATCTAACCTCTGGATCTGCACATGTGAACGTGGAGTAAATAAGTTTTCGAGAACAATGACAAAATCCTATTAATTGGTTTCAAGATGAGTTACATTTTTTAAGTATAGGAAATAACCAAGGCTAAAGAAGATAATAATATAGTATCAAGTCCTCTTCTGGAAGAATTACTTTTTTAAAAAAAGTGTTTTCCCATAAATAGACGTTAAATTTTGACCTAACTTTAGTCCTGCGTCATGATACGCTCTTTAATTAAACGTTAATCTTCGGGCTAGTCTCGAATTTGAGACAGGGTAAAGTTGAGACTGGTACCTTCCATCTTTTATGAAACGGGCCCATCGAATTTAAATTGTAAACTAGCAAGATCTCATAGTTTTTAAAATATTATACTCAGTATAATTTACATTAAAACATATCTGAACACTCAGAGATGTCGCTGCATGAGTGTGATATATACAAAGTCCTTAAAATTCGGTCATCAATTGTTTATACTCATTGCACAAGCGGAAAAAGGAAATAAAATATAAGGCCATTAAAATGTACCTATGTTTCCTATAATTGATGCAGGATTTATTTGCGTGAACAATTTTAGCATCTCCGAGACTTAATGAAGCATTTAGTGTTTATCATAGAGATATTTATCATATTAACCACATTTAGTTTTCTTTGTTTATGTTCAACGGAAGTTCCAATATGTGAAACGTAAGTTTTTTTTTTTTTTGTAAAACAAATACCTATTTGACTCAGGGATGGGCACGATTACTGAAAAATGTAATTGATTAATAATCGATTACTTAGAGGAATTTTGTGTAATCGATTATTAATCGATTACACTTATTTTTGTCAAGTAATCGATTGTAATCGATTACTTTGGAAGCTGTTATCCATTTATAATCGATTACTTCTAAGTTTTTATCCCTTCAAATATCAAAGCAATATTTATGGTAATGTTGATGATATCCACTGAAGTTTGAATGTGTTCCTGCAGCTTCAGTGCAGATTCTTTTAAGGTTTTTATTCTGGCTAACATTCTCACTAAATGCCAAATGAGGGATTCTCTACCATGGAAAGTGGAGACATGATTCCTACAATAAAATATGCCAAGGAATTAATTATTCCTTTCAACCTTGGATCTGAACCTCCATATTTATTGACTTGTTGCAAAAATTATTTAATATTTTATAGTGATTTACTTCATTAGAAATATTTGGGCTGCCCGTATGTTGACAGTACACATTAAACATTCCTGTACGTGTCTTCTTTCAAAAAAAAATAAGTAAATTAGAACTCTTAGTAAACTCTTAGTAATAAACATGTAAATTAAATGTGTCTTTAAGTAATTAAACAAATTGCACAATTTCATTCTGTATTGAAATAAGTGTTTTGAGAGCTATTAATTGTTTTAATAATATCGTTTGCGTTCAATGGAACTATCAATTATAGTTAAAGAAATTATAGTTAAACACTTGGTAGTTCACAGTTTACACCTCATTATCTGTAAATCAGGGATGACTCAGTCAATTAATTAGCCAATTAAGATAAGCAAACACTGTGACACGCTCCCTCTCTTACAGACGCTTATAACCTTTCACTGACAAAAAAAAGCAACCCTACAATTTTGAATGAAAACATGAGAATGTTTTTGCAAATTTTAAAGTTACTAAAACACAAGTTTTAAGTTGTTTAAACATTTTCAGATATGAATAGGTATTTCCATGTTCTTCTTTTTTCGAGTAAAATGTAGTTTATTTACAAATTATTTATATTTAATACAGCCCTTAAAACTGTTTTTGCTATTTATAATTTTATATTAAAAGACATTGAAAGTTTTTCAATATATGAAATATGAAAAAGGACATGCAGCAAGAAGACAGTGGGTCGAATGTAAAATGCAAACGAAAAATCTGTATTTCTTATTAATAAATGGGTGGAATACACTTCTGAATTATTTAATACTAGACCAGTAGGTCTATAATGCAAATTTTATTAAGAACATTATTAAACTTATGATAAAAGTTAGGTAATCCAAATGTTTATATTCGATATTTATGTGTGACTGACTGGAAATAATTCTCCAAAACAACATCCATTTATGTATAAAATAATCGAAAGTAAGCGATTTTTTTTTAGCTGTAATCAATTAAATTAAATTAAAATTACAAGTAATCGAAAATCTCTCCGATTACAGATTACTGTCGATTACTTGAAAAAGGTAATCATTACAATCGATTACGATTACTCTATTACGATTACCCCATCCCTGATTTGACTAATTCATAAATCAGTGTCGTTATCATTAAATGTCAAATATTGCTGAAATTAAAACATATTTCACTTAGAAATATATGTTTACAGGGGCTTCAAGGGCTGTTGTGCTAATTACAAGTGGAATAACGAAACCCAACGATGCGAAAGTAAGTCCAAAGTATATTATGTAGATACCTCTTTTGAACATGTACTAGGTATAGTAGATAAAAGGATATAGCAATTACTTATTTGTCCTGCAGATATACTTGTAATATGTCATTTATAGTCTTTGTTTCATGAATAAAATCTTTATGTATTTCACATCTGAAGGACTCCTTTAAAGATAATTATATCCTAGACACTATTGCTTAGAAATAACGTGATTATCATGTAATAAGCATCTCTCTATCATCGTCCCATTAGGAAAACAGCTTTCATTTTTTCTTAATTTGTTATTATGAATGCAAACAAATCACCAAAACATTATATAATGCCCAGTCCAACAAAACAGAAAAAATTACAGTCAGATAACATAGTCACCTATTCTTTATTATGAACCGTGTTTTGGTGCGGTTTACACTAATTAGAGATCAACATATTTTAAGGTCTCTAGATATAAAGAACACATAAAGCTTTCTTAATTTTAAATTAAAATTGAAGCATATAACGTTTCATGTTTTTTTTTATCTAATTCTCACAATAATATCTACAGAATGTTCACCAGGATACAGTGGAGTAAACTGTAGTCAGTCATGTCCTTATCCTCATTATGGAGACAGGTGCCAAGGGATATGTGATTGTGACAACGACACGTGTGATATTTCCACTGGTTGTAGAATTTTTACCACTGGTAAGGCGATTCCTAAAAAAAAATTCTACTTCAGATTTTTATCATCAACAATTGTCTTTATAAACCCAACAAGTCTATAATCTATGCTTTTATAATTAATAAATTTTGCAAATGAATTCCGAAACGCCTGCACCAGAGTTTATGCTTTCTCCTTTAAGAGTAATAGCAATAGTAATTATCGTAAATTTAATGAAAAGTTTTCTTTCGTTTTCGATAAACGGCCCCATAATTGGAAGAAGAGAATACGGTGGTGGTTAAGATTGGCGGATCTACGTTACTTGCAATCTTTTATTATTTAATAAACATCATCACTGAATTATTCAATCAAAACTTGATTTCAGTTATTTAAAAGAAATAAGTTGTGATAACCGATTAAAAAGCAAAATGTGAAACTCGTTTCATAATTCACCGATCTTAATCTTGTCGGAAATTTCAAGAATATCATATAGCACCGAGCCCGATGTTAAAAAGAACAAGATGCCAATGGGCCATAACACATAACTGAGTAACTTTGGCCCTGCTGTTCTTCAGATGTCCCCCCCCCTTGTAATACTTATTGTGGCCCCCACCATATTCCCGGGGGTCATAATTTGATCACGTTAGAATCTATACTATCTCAGGAAGTCTTCCTATAAATTTCAGCTTTTCTGGCCTAGTGGTTATTGGGAAGAAGTTCTTTAAAAGATTTTTCCCCCTATATATTTCAATGTAAAAGTTTGATTCCCTATTGTGGCTCCTACCACTGGGGGCAACGATTTGAACAGTTTAGAATTTACACTACCTCAGGAGGCTTTTTCATGTTTCAGCTTTTCTGGCAAAGGGATTCAATAGAATATTTTTAAAGATTTTTCCTATATAATTCAATGTAAAATTTTGATTTCCTATCTTGGCCCCACAGTACCCCTGGGGGCCATGATTTGTAAAATTTAGAATTTACACAACCCCAGGAAGCTTCGATATAGTTTTCAGCTTTTCTAGCCCAGTAGTTCTTGAGAAGATGAGTTTTGAAGATTTTTTTCTATGTATTTCATTGTAAAAAATGGATTTTTTTTTTTTATTGTGGTTCCACCTTACCCTTGGGGGCCATGATTTGAACAATTTAGAATCTACATTACCTCAGGAAGTATCCAGATAAGTTTCAGCTTTTCTGGCCAAGTGTTTCTTGAGAGAAAGATTTTTGCAAGACCCCACTCTATTTTTGTCTTCTTTTTTTTTATCTCCCCTTGGAAGGGGACTTGGCCCTTCATTTTAACCATTTAAACTACTCTTTACCCAAGAATGCTGTGTACAAAGCTTGGTTAAAATTGGCCTAGTGGTTCTTGAGAAAAAGTTGGAAATGTGACAAATTTATAGATGAAAGGACAGGAGGACAGACGGAAGGACGACGGACAACAGATGATCAGAAAATCTCACTTAAGCTTTCAGCTCAGGTGAGGTAAAACATGAATTAGAAAAAAAAAGCTTCGGAGTGAATTTGTATGAAAATAATTGTAAGACAATTGATAACACAATAAGTTGGGACTATTAGTAGGTTGTGATACACTAATAACACAAGATGAAACACTTCCTTTAAGTTTGGCTTAATGGTGGCTCATAGGTCCTTAATGATAGTTTAATGGTTGTCTTTAAGTCCCCATTAAGCACCTTTAAGCTACATTCAAGTAATAAATACACCACCATTAAGTAACCATTGAGCCATCTCAAAGTCCTTAATGGATGCTTAAAGGTAGCTTAATGGTGGCTTATAGGTGCTTAATGGTAGCTGGTAGCTTCTAGACAATCATTAAGTCACCATTAAGCCACCATTAAGCCAGACTTATAGGTGCTTAATGTCCACACTCCATTAAGCTACCATTAAACCACCTTTAAGCCACCATTAAGTCACCATTACGCAGTCGATAAAATTGCTTTTACGGGTTAAAATATTATTTTTATAATGATTTCTTCACAAAAATTATAAATGTCGAGTTTAGACATTTGTTAATTCAGCGAAAATAATGTAAAAGAAAGAAAATTAAAAAAAAATAAATGAAAAAAAGCATTCCCTACAGGATTCGATCCCACGACCTTTAGATTGGAGGGCGAACGCTTTAACTACTGAGCTATTGAAGCTGTTGAAATCTAAGTGAAATATAAAACCTTTATTTTTAACAAAACTTGTTTGGAATGGTTACAGGTACCGTACATGAATTTTTTTTCTGATGTTTATATTTATTAATCAATAATACGAATAATTATATTTATATATATATATATATGTATATATTTTAAAAAAGAAATTTTGATAAAGTTTTATATTTATATTGCGTTAATTTCTTTACCGTGGACCGGAGTTCGGTGTGATGGTGTGAAACAACTTTTTGATTTTAAGTAACTGAATTCCTCGTTCTGTTATTCGCAGATTTATAAGCATGAAAAGATTGAAATTCCACAGATATAACAAAATTTTGTTATTAAAAAGGAATATATCATCGAAAGAGAACGATTGGGAAAAAAAAAAAAACAGATTATAGTTCTTATAAATATGCTGCGGATATTTACGATTTTTGACAATCTTTGCGTAACAATTAAGTTATAAAATATTTTTGTAACAAATCTTCAGTTTTAATTCTTTTTATATCATTATGGGTATCAAAATAATTGTCTTTTTGTGTACAATCATAATTTCTAATTTGTTATATGCTTGCGTAAATTTTAAGTTTTGTAAAAAATAGATCATCAAAATCTATCACTGTACGTTCCCGTGTATAGTTTCCTGTTAATTGACTGGGGGGACTGGTGGGGACACCTAATTAAGGTCTATTGTCTAACTAGTCGATATACTCTACACTGATTATTTTACCCCGCTTCTCAATGTGTATAAATCTGGTCGGATACCCTGTTTAATCTGATCGGCTGTTCTTCTGAAAATTGATTTTGAAATAACAATCATAGAAGACCGACTATATTTTGATCAATTCTTACTTCTGCATTATTTTAAATAAATTCTTACTTCTGCATTATTTTAAATAAGTTCTTACTTCTGCAGTATTTTAAAAGAAAGGAAAAAATAATGACACTTAACCACGAATTAATTCAGATTATTCATGAATTAATTCAAAGATTGGCAATATAATCTATACCTATATATATATATATATATATATATATATATATATATATATATATATATATATATATATATATATATATATATATATATATATATATATATATATATATATATATATATATATATATATATATTACCACTTATACGAGCCCGGTCTCGGATAAGTGAGTTTATTTCAGTAACCCTAGTAATATTTATCTATTCCGGATAAGTTACGTACATTCGGATAAATATAAATTTTCACCCTTAGTCACAAGCTATCATTCCGGATAATTTAGGTCCATTTGTATATAGTCTAATAATAAGTTCTATTCTACCTCCTTTCTAGAAGAATCGATTAAATGGTAAGGTCATGGAAAATTTTTGGGAGTTAAAATGTGGCAATGTTTAAAATTTTTTAAATCAAATAAGTGTGATTTTTAGTATAACTATTGAGGTTTGTAGTTTCAAAGCAAATTAGACGTATCGATGACGAAGTCTGACTTTGGATTTGGCCTGATTGGACTTTTTGGTAAATTGAATTGATTTTACGCGATATTGTAATTTGTGAGACTTTACAGGTAACAGGAATATATAAAGATCAGTTTGGGGGTCAAATAATTGTTTAACTTGAGTTATTATTCTTAGGAGCTAAATGTTAAACTTCGTGTTCATCATAGCTATAACGGGGGGGGGGGGATAATTTCATAAAACACGGAATATTCTCAGAAGCCGGGCTTACTATAGAAGGATTTTAGTTTGTTTTCTACATAGATTTATCGTGCTCGAAGGAGGTATATTGATTCGCATTTTACAAAATGTAATCGTCGTTAAATCGGAGAAAGCATTCACTAGAATTTGTGCACTTTCACTTTTTGAAGTAATCAAAGCACTGTGTGTACTGAGAGGAGGTTTATTAAATTGTGTAAGTGTTATGCTCTATTTGCAGACTTGTATCATTTCATTTGTTTGTTGGTCTTTTGAAAAGGTTTGGAACAGTGCTGTTTGTTATCTTTTCCTATTTTTTATTTTTTTTTTTTTTTTGTTCATTTTATCCTGGCCATTTACATAGAACATGTTACGAAGAAAACAAAAAGGTGTAAGGTTTTATGGATGATATTGTATGAACTGATTTTCCCATTACATTATGGGATGGGAGTTAACTTGTATATTATGTTACAACATATGGGAGCTCATTTGGTCCACATGGTCAATTTCTGCATAAAAATCCAACTAATGAAAGCAAAATCACAGTTTATTGAAATAGGATGAAAACATTTCTTATGAATTTTGCAAGCATTTGTCTCACAGTGAGCAGTCAAACCGCAGCAAAGCTGTGGAAAAGTATTCTTCATATGCATTAGAATAGGTAGGCAAATTTGCAGGGTTCAGGCACAAGCAAGGAGCAAATTATATTGGTACAAAAGGCAGAAAGTACATAAAAAACCTTAAGTAATTGATAGTGATTACAGATGTATGTTACCATGATTATTTATTTTCAAGTACATTACCAAAAACAGGTCAACATTTTTAATTTTATTTTTTTAAGACAGCTTTATCAGTGAGTCAACAGCTGCAATGGGCACAAGATTCCTTTCCATCAAAGCATGACCTTATCACTTCCCCAGTAATTCATTAGAACAGTAATTAAAGATTTGCAAAAAAGAAACAAGTAGGAAATGTTGCAGTTGTGCTAAAACTAGATATAAAAGTGGAATTGGCAAATGATATAGATCCTAATCCAGCTTCAATTAATTGCAGCTATTAGATTACATTCTAGGGAAAAGTATAATTTAGTTAAGGGAGTCTTTGTGTGAAGAGGGGGGGGGGCATATTTCAAATAAACTTGTATTTTTTTAAAAAGATGGTCAAAATCAAATTGGTTCCTCGTCTCCTTCGGATGGACTGAGTTATGATATTTAGTTAAGCTATTAGAGCACTGTGATAGGCAGATTAATAAAAGTGATTGGTCAGGAGTCTCACTAGGATAAGCAGCACCCAGTACTTGCTCCGTATGTTGCTTATTAGGCTATCTTTGAATGGATAGTCTGCTAATGTGTTCGACGAGACGGGGAAACAAAGCTTGTCAAATAATCAGTTAAATTATATATGAATCAATTATTATTATTATTTAAAGATTGAATAGGTTGATATGAAATTGCAATATTGAATTTACTAGTACATATGAAAAGTCAAAACCAAGGAGTTAATAATGTGTTGTCAAAAGAATATTGATCCATTTATTTAAGGTACACTAACATTCAATTTTAAGCTAATCTGGTAAGGGATATCCAAAATATGTCCAGAATATGCCTTATCAAGTATACCAATTTTTTTCCACCGCACATACCCATGGACAAAGAGTTGCAAAGTACTCAAGAATTTGTTTTCTCGGATATTTTATTGTGTTTATCTATTTTATTGCTCACCTATGTCAGTGTCTAATGGGGATTTAAGCCTTGAGACTAATTTTATCATTCTGTTTAATTATTACCAAATACATGTATAATTGTGTGTAATACACAATGGTCCACGATTATACCTAAATTTCCCAGAGATAAAACTACTCCCTTACAGATATTTTTTGAATACTCAGAACACTTAGTATCGCAATTACCTCGAATTGTATAACTTACTGCGGCTGTTTTGCAATAAAGTCAAGAAAATTATAAATCTCCATTCATTTTCGGGGCATAACATGTTGTTTACATATATTGTTTACTAGTGACAATTGAATGATACGAACAATAAGTATGCCGAATGTAGAATGAAATGCCGATGGTTGCACTTCAGAAAGCAAGTCAAAGTATTCGGAATATTTAGACTTCCAAAATAACGTTTATCAAAAAGAAAATGATTAAACTTATTATTAGAATAGTCTACTTAGCGGGATTTAACACAAGAGAGCTAGCATTTTAATTTCATAGCGTGGTGCAACGAACATTTAGCTAGGTATTTCACCAGGGCTTCTTTCTTATATATGTCCCTTAAAAATCTGCAGTGGTCGATCTCATAGTGTAGTCAATAGCTATAGCACATTGTCCTCAGCTGTTAATCAACGTTTCCTACCTTCAACGCTAAAGAGTTTCATTACGTTAAGTAATAGCGATATAAAGTATTCTTCCTTTTGTTTGAAATAGGTTAAACTACCCTTATGGCATGAGGTTATATAAAACTAAAATTAGTCGTACTTTAAAACACTTAATAGGTGATGATTAAATTAATAAGCCTTGGCAGTTATTTTTTATTTAAAACAGTTTAACGATTCGAATGTAGTTGCAAGTACTTCCATGACCAGTCATAAAAGGCGTTTATCCTTTTTTCAGGGAAACTTCGAGCAGGTTTAGTCAGTATTGGATACGGCATATCATGCCCATATGTTTTATTATTTGTAGAATACAAAATTTAAATCTGATTCATTACAATTAGGGAGCAACCGCTAAAGCACATTTGCCACCAACATGCAGGGGGGTTATTTTAGCTTTGAAACGCTGGCTATAAAATGTACATGTTTATGCATCCATTAAGTAGTTGTTACAAGGCTCACATATTTTTACTTTCTTTCATTTCAATGATTTATTTTTAAAATTTTTACTATGGATTATAGTTGTTTGATAAATTGTGAAGAGGGAATATGATTTATGCAGCTGGGGAAATGAGAAGGGGGGGGGGGGTAAGGACACAAATATTGTTTTAAATGATTCTAAGTTGAGAGGTGACGTAAATATCTCGTTTTTGTTCAATTTGGGTCTGATACACTCCACACTTTTTAGTACAACTATAACCAATACTTGCAAAGATAGTTTAAATTTTTATAAAAGCCATAAAAATGCGTAACAGGAGTAACAGCCTAGTAGGTAAGTAATACGATAAAATAAACCAAGGGGACAGGGAATAGAGTGCAGGTAAGGATCCACAATTTTAGATTAAACGGGGAGTTGTTTTATTCTCACAAGTCCATAATTGCATTTCAACACATTTCTTAAAACAATCATAACGGAATAGGTGAATGACCGTTGACGATTTAAATTCATATTTTGTTTTAATGCATTGAATAGTAATTGACTAGTAAGTCACTTGTTTTATAAGTTGTATTGGTGAATGAGCAGGCCCTGGTCGACGGTGACCATTTGCGTTGAGGTACTGCCGCCGTCACCATGGTTCTTGGCACCCCCATTGGTGGCGGTTGCAGTTCCATGCTTACTCGTGGTAGACACGAGTATTCATGGCCCTTGCAAGTGCCGTATTCCGTCGCACCTCAACGCAACTGGAGGAGTGCAACACATATTCTTACGCTCATTCCATTGTTTATCCTATTGCACATGTAAATTGAAATGCAGGATTTGAATTTGTGCATTGGCTTGTAATTGACAAGCAGTTGACTTGATTGATATTGAATTGATTGATTGAATGATGATTGATTGAATGAACTTGATTGATTATTGATTTATTGATTGAACTTGATAATTGAATTGGTGACGTTCATGCACTTGTGACCTACCCAGTGCATGATCCACCCGATTTGGGTCGTCACATTTGTTGTATTGATTGTTGATTGTGGGGCAGCCCTGTGGTAGCCCCAGCAAATTGATCACCGCGGCCAGAAGCGCCAAATTAAACAAGCAAAATAATATCTGATGTTTGTTTGATTAATAGGGAATCTGCAATATATATATATATATATATATATATATATATATATATATATATATATATATATATATATATATATATATATATATATATATATATATATATATATATATATCTTAAACTTTTCTCTACCCAAAGAAAAATTTAGAGACAGAGATATTCCAGAAGAAAATGACTCTAATTACATTTCCTATGAATTCGGCAGTGGAACGTGGCTCTCCAAACACGAAAGAAAAATATGTGATTTTTTTTTTTAAATTAATATATATTATGTATTTATGGATAAAAATAATTTTCAATCAAGTATTCAAACAAACTGATTTTAGGGAGCGAAAATTTTAAGGCATTTGATGAAGCTGTTCTCAGTTCCCGAGTTTATACGCATTGACAAAGATGTTAGAAATTGCGAGAAAAAAAAAATTATGAATTGAATAAGTATTTGCGGAAATGATACTGAAACAACTTCAAACTTAACAAGTTAGTTTAAAGACTTGATACTGGATGCGTTAAGGTGGTTTAATTAAGTTTGGACATTAAGTCACCATTAAGCTGCAGCTTAAAGGTGGCTTAATGGTAGCTTAATGAAGTTTGAACATTAAGCACCTAGAAGCTGCAGCTTAATGGTGGCTTAAAGGAATTAACTTCTATAAGCCACCATTAAGCTACCATTAAGCCGCCATTAAGCGATTGCTTAAAGATGGTCTTTCGTCCTGTGTAAATTTATCAGTAAAATGTGCATATTCACCACCGAGAGCATTATGGCAACAAACCCGAAATACAATTTGTATTTGATAATAAGTTTGGTAAAATGTAAGGATAAAATGTTATTTTATGAATATGGTATTGTTCAAATATAACTGAAGATGTTGAAAATTTGTGCTTAACATATTTCATTTCTTTTTAATACAGTCTTTCATATAAAATACTTGGCCTATACAAAGGGTGTTTAAAGCTACGTTTTACAAAAATATACTGACACATTTTTCAGTGAAATGTTCATATTCTCTTCTTTTATCCTCGATGGAAATGGGATAAAAGCACCTTAAGTACAATGAAGTACAATACATAGTATAACAGGTTTCAAAATAAACGTCAATTCATAAAATTGCTATTTGTCAAGATTTTACAAAAAAAAGTATGGGGTTTACAGTGTATATCTACTTCTGCTCCGAAACTAAATGCGGAATTTTGAACAAAGTATTTCTTCTTGCAATAATCCTGTATTTAACCGTCAGTAGAAACTATAATATATATCATTGGGATTGTTCCATCAGTAATGTAAAATATTCAATTCCCTGCGCTTGCGCAGGATTTCTAGTAGTTTGTAATTTCATATGAAGTAAATGTAGAACATTCAAAGTTGATTTCAATTAAAATTCTCCTTGTTTTGACTTGCATAGACTTTTGGAATTTTGTGCCTGAATATACATTGAGTATTCTAAGGATAAAAGTTTTCTCTTCACTTAGTGGTCTCTAGATAGATTCCTTGAGTTACCTCTGGCAATAAAAGGACAGACAAATTTCGAAAGGTATTTATAGAATGTTCCAGATTTTTTCTATTTCAGTATAAACTTGCAAAGATTTATTTCAGTTTGCTTACAACAGTATCAATATCTGAACAACAAGATGTGTTTATAAAATGCCCCCGTATTGCACCTCAGGTCAAGGTTAAAGTTTTCCGCATGTGTTCAAATTCCACAGTCCTGAGTTCAAAACGATTGTATAAAAAGAAAAATCACAAGGAATACACGTGTAAAATATAAAAGGACTGGCACAAACTATTCAGAAAATATAGTTATTGATATTTTTTTTCAAAATTAGGCCTCGCTTCAAAATTCAAGATTATCAGGGGAAGAATATTGGTACCAAAGGAAAGGTTTTGTCAAAAGGAATAAATAAGTGAAATATGAAAGTCTTGAAACCAACTTTTCAAAATCAAAGTTATGGGCAAGATAAAGGTTTTATATAAGAAGTGAAATATGAAAGTCCTAAAACCAACTGTTCAAAATTTATGGGTAAGGATAGAATTTTGCATAAGAAAGCAAACTTTATGGTAAAGATCAAGAGGTCCAAAAGGTTGGTACACAAAACAAAAGGCCCATGTATAACAACATTCACCTGAGTAACTATGCTCCTTCTTTTCTTCATCAACAGATTCTTTTTCCTATATATTCTTGTGTACAACTTTAATCACAAATTATGGCTCCAGCCTACCCAAGGGGGTCATATTCTGAACAAACCTCATTCTACACTACCTGACATCCTGAGGACACTATTATTTTAATATGACTTATCATGTCTTTTCTGTTCTTAAAAAGAAGATTTTGAAAGATTTTTCCTATGTATTCCTATATAAAACTTCCATTGCCCATTGTAGCTCAACCCTACGCCTGGGGGTCATGATTTGAATACACTTTTGTCTACGCTACCGGCGGATTCTTGCGTACAAATATAACTAAATGGGGGTTGCAGTTCACGGGGAAAATTGACTACTCTTATATATTCATATTTAAACTTGTGCTCCCCATTTCTGCTCCAATCTACACCAAAGGGTCATGATTCAAACAAATGTTAATCTACATTACTTGTGGATGCTTCGATAAAAATATGGCTAATCATAGTTTTGCTGTTTTTATGAGGAAGAATTTTTAAAGCTTTTCTGACATATTCCTATGTATAACTTTGTCCCCTTGTTGTGACCCCACCCTATTCCCAGAGGTTATGATTTGAACAAATCTGAATCTACACTACATAATAATAATTAATACAATTATGACTTATCATTACCTTGCTGTTTTTGAGAAAATGCTCTTTAAAATATTTTTCCTATATTATATTTCTATTGTATAACTTTGATCCCCTGTTTTGGCTCCGCCCTTCCACTGGGGGTCATGATTTGAAAAATTCAATCCCAAGTACACAATAATTATATATATAGAGCTATATGCGATGTAAGCATACTTTTCCCTAATGTTATGAATATAAATATAGACTTCTTCATCAAAATTTGATTTTCGGGGCAGATATTGGTCATTATTGTATATAGTCCTTTGACTTTGACAAATTATGGCTTTGCTGTTCTTCAGAAAAAATTAAGAAGATACCACAGAACTTTTCACCAATTTTAATTATATCCCTTAAAGGTGCTCGTGGCTCGTGGCTCTTTCTGTAAACAAACTTGAATTCCCTTCAACCAAGGATGCTTGGTGGCAAGTTTGATTGAAATTGATTGAAATTGCCCCCCAGCACTTCTTGAGAAGTCGAAAATTTGAAAAGTTTACAGACGACGGACTACACAAATCAGACAACAGACGAACGCCAATCAAAAACGCTTACTTGAGCCTTAAGCTCACATAAGCTAAAAGGGTATTGCCAAAAAGAAAACACATGTCATATATGATATCCTAGGACCAACTTTCATTTTATTTCCTTTTCATGTCATTAGTCATTTGCAAAATCATTTCGTTAAAAACATATGCATTCTGATTGTACACACATAATCCGAAATTGATATTTAAAAGATTCTTGAGTTTCTGATTGACAATATCTGTGTAGTTTTTGAAGATCAAGTTTTTCAACAATCTTTCGGAATTCCCATGGGTACACTAATTGCCTCTCGTTTTAAGCAAACCTATTTTGTATTCATATGAAGCAAAATTTATTCAAAACCTTCTGAATGGAAAGAAGAAGTCTCTTGCGGTGGCCGTCAATTCGACACTTAGATATATTGACAACGTCTTACTAATTAAAAATACTCATTTTCGTTCCTACATGTACCATGATTTGATGTATCCCTTTGAACTCAAATAAAAGATACCACAGAGTCTGAAACATCTGTTTTATATTTGGATATTTTACTTGAAAAAGACATTAATGGTAAATTAACAGCAAAACTTTATGATAAACGTGATTACTTCAACTTTTCTATCGTCAGCTTGCCATATTTGTTAAGCGATGTTCCATTATCACCTTCACATGGAGTTTGTATCCCAGTTGATTCGATAAGCAAAACATACAATTTCTTAAAGAGGTAAGCTATTGACAAATAAGTTGACGAATCAAGGATATCATCAGTCTCGTTTAAAGTCAGCATTTCGAAAATTCTATGGTCAGCAAATACAATCTATCATAAGTCGAATGTCAGACAGTCTTTTTTACATACGAATTGTTAGGCCATTATTTACACATTGTATTGTAGATGGATTTTTCCGTTTGCTCAATCCTGACGAGGAGTACACGGCGGATGTGATCGGTCGACAGGGGATGCTTACTCCTCTACGGCACCTGATTCTACCTCTGATATTTTAGAAGTCTGTGTTTGCTCTGCTCCAAATTTGTATTGTTCAATGCACTTTTGGGCTTAATTACTGTTCGCTTTATTCATATTTCATTGATCAATTGATATTGATGAGTACATATAGTATTGTAAATATCAGAATAAATATCTACTCATATTGACCAACATAGACAAATTATATGATTAATATTGCAATTCAAAGTTCAATTACCTCGGACATATATCTAAAAGCAAACTTAATGTCCGATTGTTTATATAAGCTCAATACTTTCTCGATGAAAATTTCAGGTATTGAAAAGTTTATTGAAATTCCGTAAGAAATAGTAGTAGGCAATGCAAAGAAAGGTAACTTCCTGCCTGCTGAAATGTAAACAAAAGCATCACTCTATATAATAAAATGATTACTGAATGATCACCGAAAGTAAGCCGAATAGTCCTTAACAGTTCACTTAAATGTCCTATTTAGCACCATTCAGTGACTGAATTGATATTAAATGCCGCCTTTCAGTGTAGTGTGAAGGGGCTTATTTCTTCCTTTCTCCGTTGTGGTAAATGATACGGAGGAGAAACATAACTTGCAGGTTATGAGAGAGAGAGAGAGAGAGAGAGAGAGAGCAATAAATCCGATTCCATATATTTATTATTCTTCCTAATTATGTTTTCTTCAGGTGGAAGCAATAGTTCTTTGGTTAGCAACGCTACAGATAGCAGTTTCATTGAAAGCAGTACTATTTCTATAACAGAGAATTATTCTACAGATGATCCAGTCAGACGTCGAAATCCCTCCAGTGTAAATGATCTTCTCCTTAGCCTTGTAGAGATATTAGGTTGTGTAGATCTTTTGTTAATATGTGCTCACTTTTTTGTTTACATCCATGACCGACGAAATAGGACTGACACAAATAGTACCGACACAACTGTCAATTATCACAGAACCAGCACGATGTATGAGAATGTCGATTTTAATTATCCCTCAACCTCAGGTTTATGAAACTAATTTATCCATTTTCGTTAATGTATATAGGCTACTTAATGATTGCTGTTTTTTTTTTTTTTTTTTTTTTTTGTTTTTTGTTTTTTTTTTTGCTTTTGTTTTTTTTTTTGGTAAAACAGCTGATTAACACCGCTGAGAAAAGCTGTGTTTTATCACACTTTTTATTTTGTCCAAGTACAGCACATAACGAAGGAAAATTATGTAAAAGGCTTCAATTCAAAATAATCAAATCAAATTGATGTTTCTGCCGAAATACTGGTAATTAAATTTATTGTGTTTCAAACAAATTATTTAAATGTGTTAATGAAATAATATATTAAAATGCACCAGAAGACGATGCATATCTATATTTTTAAAATTATTTTTGAAGAAATAATGAAGAAATAATTATTTTGCTCTTTCTTAGTAAATTGCTTGTTTTTCACTCAAAAATACCCAGTTTTATAAGCTCATCTTAGCCGAAAGTTAAAACGAGCTTTTTTGAACACATTTTGTTCGTCGTGCGTCTGTTCATCAGTCTGTAAACTTTTCACATTTTTGACTTCTTCTCGAAAACCACTGGACCTATTTCAACTTTACTTGTAACAAATTCTCAAGAACAACTGGACCAATTTCAAATAAAAAGGACACAAAGCATCGGGAATTCAGGTTTGTTTAATTAAAGGGCCACAGCCTTTTTCAAGGAGAGATAATTAGAGAGTAAGTGAAAATAAAAAGTCTTCCAAAGAGCCACTGGTTCAGAAAATGTGAAACATATGGTGGCGTAGATCCCATTGAAGGCCATAGTGTCTCCGGTGAGCGTTGTGGCTCATGGACCTCTTGTGTAAAGTCTCAAGTTTGGTTTTAAGAGCAAATGCAGAATGATTTTTATAGGCTATAAATCAAAGACTGAGAGTGTGATGAGACATGTAAAATACGTTATGTGACGATTCTTGAGTCGCTCTATTCACCTATGCAGTGAAATATAAATTGGTTTATGTATTTTACTTTAATAATGAATATTAAACTTGACGTCAATGACACGTTTATCCATTCTGATTTGGAATCAAAGTGTAGAAGTAGAAATGTTTATCGAAAATATAAGAAGGCTGTTCGATAAATTCTTAGATGAACGCAATATATTTATAGATTGAATGACAGCATCATTTCAATATTCTCCGCCGAAATATGGCTGAAATATTGCCGACTCGGCGTTAAACCCTAATCAATCAATCATTTCAATATTCCATTATTGAGTACTTTAGGAAAATTGTAACCGATATTTATAACATCGATAAAATGTTTGAAATAAAAACAAAATAAGACATCATTTAATTCTATGTTATGATTCTTAGCGGCGCAGTGAGTAAAATATGATTTTTTTTTAAAAAGTAAAATAGTCGAATTGATGGGCACTAATGTCTTTTTTTTTTATTATGGCACTAAATATATTGTCATTTATGTATTATGTTCAATAACAAAATGACATCATAATTTTCAATATTAAAGTCGTTCAGACACTTAATTATAAAGAGACAAATGATTTTGGACGCCAAATCAAAATGAAAAAAAAAAAAAACCCTGGATATTGACTTTTCAACTCATCATTTGGAGCAAGAAGCTGCTATAAAATTGCATTTAAAGCTAGGGAAGACATTACAAGAGACTGCCCGGTTAACTGACATGTCTGGAGACGTGTACATGTATAATGTTTTTGGCCGGTAGTTTACAAGTGGCATTAACAAGAAGAATCCATAGAAGATGATAAAAGACGTAAGGAAGTCGAGGCTATCGTTGTTAATTTCCTGATGACCTGATGATGGAAGAATACTCTGGAATCATTAGATTTACGTGGTGGCTCAATTTCTGTGAAATTCGTGGGTACCTCTCATCCACAAATTAACATCCTCCACGAATTAATAAACTAAGGTTGCAAAGTCATATTTCTTTTGTAGTTAGAAAAGATTACACGCAATTACTTCCCCATGAAGCCTGTTAAATTTAAGCAATATATGAAAATTAGCCCCTATGAAATTGATGATCCAACAGTAACAGGAAGAGACATAGTTGATCTAATCAAAAGGAATTTTACTTTTTTTTTTGGGGGGGGGGGGTGTTCTGATAGCGTAATCTGAAAAAAAACAACAACTTTTTTGTTACTGTTTTTCAGGTCATTATCTCACTAAATGACACACATTTTAAATGAATGTTTTGATGTACAAGAATTAGATAGATTACACGATTAGTATGTACTGGTCCCCGCTGACAAATCAGGTAGCAACATTGTCTTTGCTTGTAAGGCTCATTATTTAAATTGTAATTTAGCAAGAGGAATTAAAATTAAATTCTGCAAGTGGTTATCCAACTTATACCCATAGTTCCCTTTCTAAGGAGGGCATTGTTCAAAACCATATGTCAGTTTTAAATATATTTAATATATTCGCAACAATTAAAATGAATTTGAATTACCATACCAATACCGGATTCCAAAATTTTATCAAAATCCCTACAAACAAAGATAAAAGCGGGTTCTAGTAAATCTACCAAGCCTCTTTCTTTACTCCTCACTAAAATATTTTCAGCAGTGAAGAAGAAACTTAGAAGTACTTTACAACAATATATTCGAGAAGGGTGTAAATCAGATGAGGATTGCAAAAAATCCAATGAACTTTTAGAGAGTTTGAAATCACACAAGAGGCCCATGGGCCTTGAAGGTCACCTGAGTATCATGGAACAACTTTCAACTAAGTAAAGCCAAAATATTTTAAGAAAGAAATATACACTTGTATCTCAGAAATCATGAAATACATGGGTGACTTGCTTAACTTTCATGTAAGAATTCTGTACCATTATCATGTCATCAGTGAATGTATTTCAGATTTTTTCACAGAATATTATTGAAGATATAAATCATGTGACATTTAGTCACATAATCATTATACTCTCACATTCGATGTGCTCTTTGCTATGCAATGTATAATGCATTTGCAGGAAGAAGATGCGGGACCCTAAGTAAAAGTGACTTTGTGTAAGTTAAGAGTACTAAACAACTTTTGTTACAGTTGTAAACCTTTAAGTGCCCCAATAGAAATTTCATAATTTTTTAGAGCGATAAATTGTGCAGTTCATGGTTTTGTTTAGCTCATACATGTGATTTTACACAAGGTATGCATCCTTTTGAAAATAAACTCGGATGTGTGAGCAGTGATATGCTGCAAATTAATCATCTTCTTTCTTACAGTCCTTTAAACATACTGTAATAAAAATTGAGACACACACAAAAAGCCGTATCAGATTTATTGTGTTTTATATCCTCTCAGGATAATGATTTACATGTAATCAATGGAATTCTTTTTCATAACATCAGGTTTGGAAAGAGTCATGATTAAACATCTTAATATCTAAAATTGTGCAATAACTTAAATAAAAATATGACACAATACTCAACATAAAAAAGCAAATCAAGGGGAGAAAACCAAAGTCGCATACTGCAAAGAGGACCATTCCCTTATAAAAGAGTACATTGATCCAGATAAAATTTACTGCTTGCTTAACTTCCATTATGCACACACTAATGTATATACACACTCAAAAGAACGTTACTACATGTATATACATGTACATGTAAATATTACAATGGATCAATAATTGACTTTAATATGTTCATAATAATGATTTTAATAAAAAAATTTAAATAATTAAGTCGTAGTTATTGACTATAGTATTGCATTTATTTATAAAGCCTGGTGAACAATTCATTGATATTTAACTTTGTTCAATTTTCAAACAATATGAAAGTGCTTTATTGGTCTACTGTCTGAAATTTTACCACCAATCATACTACGTAGGAAGCAATCTTCACTTTATTTCTATATCATCTGAAAGAAGCAAGGTTTACCTCCCTTTACGGGCTGGCCATTGACCCCTCTTTCTATGCTACTTACCTTTAAAAAGTGAATGCTTCATATTTGGTGATTTCATACAATTACAACATAAAATAGATATTGTGAAATCATGGTAGCAATGAAACATTTTTTTTAATTAGAGTTAGCAATATTATAGAAAGTTTTGAGTCTGTACCTGAATTGTCCACCTAGCATAAATTGTATACATACATTTTAATATTTGCAGATGTTGTTAAAATTGAACCATAAAGTTATCCTAAACTTTTCACAATATGATCAAAAATGTATTGAACAAATAAATAAATCAAACATGGCAAGAACAAAAATATATTTAGTACATGGTTTAAATCATTTGCTTTAATTGTAGTTTAAAACAATGGAAGGGAAAAAAAATTAAAATTTAAAAAAAAAAGTAAGAAAAGATTTCATAAAGCAGTGAATTTATATTAATTAAATATACTTTTAAATTCATAGTATAAGTGATTACAATTTAATTCAAATATTTGCATAATGAATACTGATTTATAGCTAATTGAAATATTTCAAAGAAATGGAAAATTTTCCTATATTCAGTCATTGTTGTGAACGAACTTCTTCAATCTTACATAACAAAAGCGAAAAGAAAGATTAAAGTTGTTTACAAGGGCCTGAAATCATTTATCAACACTTTTATTAAATAATACAAATTTTAGATTTACGAAATAAATCTTAAGGTCATAGGATGCCCGAAATCCAGAGATATGGGGTTTTATCATAGTTTCTTGAATTGTGTTGGTTCTAGATTCCAATTATTCATTAAATGGTAATAAGTGAGGGTAAACTTAAATTTCTTAGGGGGATATTTTGTTCATATTTTTTTTTGCACTGAATTTCAATATACATATATTCAGCTATTAAAAGTATAGATTTGGGGATAATGCAAAAAGAGAAAGGATGGATTGATAGGAAAACTTCATAATAAATATGTGTTTTAAACAAGTCTATACAAACTTTTCATAAATTTGTATATATATATATATTTTTTTTTTTTAAGTATCCACATCCTACGTCCTTTAAATGTCCTATTTTACAAAATCAAATATAATATTGTATCTATTCCAATATATGCCTTCCGCAGATGAAAATTAAACAAAAATAAGTACAATTAACATAGATCTACCTGCCTCTTTATAATCAAATATACATTGGAAAAGGGATATAAATGTACATTTAAAAAGGTTTAATAGAACTTGAAAATGATAAATTTGGTAATGATTTGGTGATAAAATTTTCTATATACACATAATTTAATTAGCTACAAGAGCTGGTCTAGGACTTAAACTCTTGATCAACAGTACACTGTACGCCTAAAGTAGATAGTTTCATCCACAAGATTTGAGCATAGATGCTTGATGGTAGTACTTATATATACAAATGTCATAGTTAGAAAAAATTCTAAATTGTCTTAGTGTACGTAACTCAACAACATATCAGTATCACCAAAAACATAATGAAAAATAAATAAATAAGAAATGAATTCTAAATCTATATGATTAATATATGTACAACAGAATGCATGCAGATAACATTTTCACATGTAACATGGCAGAAAGTCTTTTCAGAAATGAAATGTTATTTAACAGTTTCACACGTAACACTGTAGATCATAAGTCTTTTCAGAAATGGAGTGTTGATTTAACAGTTTCACATATTCAATGGGAGCCAGTCTTTTCAGATTTGGAATTTTGATTTAACAGTTTCGCATGTAACATGGGAACCAGTCTTTTCCGGAATGGAATGTTGATTTAACAGTTTCACATGTAACACGGCCGGGAGAGAGTCTTTTCAGAAATAGAATTTTGATTCAACAGTTTCACATGTAACACGGGAGATAACTAGTCTTTTCAGAAATGGAATGTCTATTTGAAACAGTTTCACATGTAATACAGGAGCCAGTATTTTTTATAAACCAAATGTTGATAAAACAGTATCACATTAACACAGCTTGGAGTTAGTCTTTGACATAACAGGGATAACTGTTCTGTATACAATGTCTTGGCAGATCTGATACACCATTGTGACACTTGGTTGTATGATAACTACATTAATTATGTGTATATAATAAATTAACACAAAAATTCTTTCATTCTAATTCTTAAATTCAATATATATGTATCAGCATAAATTAATCTACTAAAGAAATCAATGTTAATTTAAATGCCCATGAGATGAAATATTAATTTTATAATTGTATAATACATGTACATGGATTACCAAAACAGATAGTACTTTACAAACACAAAAACATGAAATGGAAAAAAAAAAAAAAAAAAAGTAAATTTAACTCATCATTGGAATAGAAGTATTAAAATGCTACTTGAGTGTATATTTCATCCACACTTAACAGATCAAGTCATGTAGGCACATCACAAAAAAAAGTATGTTATAAAAAATATCTTTTAATATTTGATCCAATCAAATCTTGCAGATATACACCAGTACTTGATTCTTTTTAAATACTAACATAATATTCCAACTTTAAAAAAGAACATTATAACATTCCATTTATACATGACTTAAATGTTTAATTCAATAATTACAAAAATTTGCAAAGAAATTTACATATTGTGTAATTACACAAAAATTTACATATTCTGTTATAAGAAAACAATGTTGTAATTGAGCTTGAATCGTGATTAAACAATATACTATATAAAAGACAGGCAGCACGTACGTTTTTTGCCGTTTGTTGAAAGGTTGCAAACTTAACATACATGAACTAAATAATTTCATCTCATGGGCATTATAATTCTAAAACACAATTTTGTCCCAATAACTTCCCAATAAGGAAATTTATGTGAATTTTAAAATCATATACATGTACATGTACTTAAACATACACGGGAGTTATTGGGACAAATAAGGTAGATGATGAGTGGCAACCCTTGTTTTTGCCTAACCACTCTTGGCAGTTTGTAAATATTTAGCTTCCACTGGAAACTAAATATTTACATACTGCCTGTGTTGTGCTCTAGAGGGTTTTTATATAATACTGGACAAGACAATTATTATACACTTCTATCATTAGCTAGCTTAAGTAATATTTGCAGCACAATAAATTATATTATGGTCAGACCAATAAGCCTGGAGAACATCTGTTTGTATATCAGTAAAGTTGGTAAATATTAGGTCTAACCGTGTCTTGTTTTTTGTGGTTATCTTGTTTATAACTTGCTCACAACCAAAGTTTTCTCTCATAAAGTTTAGGAAATGCTGATACTGACCAGTATTCAAATCCAAATTACAATATCCCATAATCACAATTTTTTTATCTTTGTCAACAAATGGAAGCAATCTGTTCTTCAACGTATCGTAAAAAAGTTGAAGAGTACAAGAAGGTTGCTTATATAAAACTACACACTGTATTGGAGTATTGGACGCCATAATGGAAATTATGGAAAATTCAACGGATTTGGTAGTAAAAGAGTTGTATGTCACACACTGTAATTGATTCCTCAGATATATGACAATGCCATGATGTGATCTGGTCTGGGACGAATTTGCATCATTTCTGAACATTGTAAAACCCTCCAAAGTAAAGTATTCATCAGAATCTAATTCACAAAGCCAAGATTCAGCTATACCAATAACATCTGCAGCTAAAACACTTGGTTCTGATTTCATATCAAGGTAGTGTTTGTGTAGAGATCTTGCATTGTTGAACAAAAATTTAATATCTTTACATACAGAGTAAAGTGGTGTGTATGAGAGCTGCAATCTATTTTCTCTCAATCTTTCCATCTCTTTATCAACATTTTCATCTTTAGAAAGACTTTTTTCATTGAAATCCAGAATGAATAGTCCATCAAGTGACCTTACTCTAGAGAGTGCAACATAATGTATATGAGGAATTTTGCGCTGCTTTGTCTGTGCTAAGCTGATGACTGCACTTGAAAGAGTTGCTCCTTGTGCTTTATGGATTGTCTTTCCAGCAGCTGGTTGGAGTGGAAACTGAATTCTCTCATAGGTCTTCCTGTTATACACAAATGTTCTTTTTGCTTCAAATATGGGAGTCCATGTAGTATTAACATTTGTGCTAAACAAATGGCTGTATTGATGTCTTCTTGAAATACCAATGTTCGAGTCAGCAAACAGAATCCATACTATAGCTGGTCTTAATAGCGATTGTTGATATTCAATGTATTTCACAACACATGAAGCACCATTTGTCAATCCAACTGTAACATCAAGATTTACGGATATGTCATAGAGCATATCTACAGCAATAACCAAGTTAGTTCTTAATTGTCCAGTAGATGCTGGGTTTTCAGGCAAGTTTTGAACTAGTTTTAATTTCACTGATGCAGAGAGTTTTGTCTGTGATAAAACGTCTGTGTCTGCTCTTACATTTACTTTATTTGTTGAAAGGTTTTCTATTAGATTGTTATTAAAACAATCAACAAACTTGTTCTCAATAAACAGATGAGGTGCCTCCTTAGGATAGACTTGCATGTCTTGCCTGATGATGTGTTGATAAATGAGTTCTTTATCTTCATCTGTCATCTTGTTTTCACGGAGTCTATTTAACATTTCTGCAAATCTGAGGTCATCCTTTTGTCTCATAATTTCAGTTAGTTCATGCATATGAAAATGTTCATGCCATAAATTTTTTGCTAAACTCTGACCAGGATTAGAAAGGTCTTTGAAAATCCATTTGTCTCCAACAGGTGGTAACTGATACAAATCACCAACAGCTATGATGCTAATACCACCAAAATCTTGTTTTCTACCAGTAAGTTGCTGAAGTCTGTCATTTATAAATGTCAGCATATTATTTCCTACCATTGAAATTTCATCAATTATCACAACTGACAAATTACAGTACTTTGTCCTAAATGAGTTCAATTCATCTGCACTCATGTGTTGCTGGGTTTGATACATTTTCCTGTGAAATGCTGATGCAATAGTAGTCCCTTTGATGTTATATGCAGCTTTTCCAGTGTGAGCACAAAGTAATATTCTAATATCATCTGGGTTTTCACCTTCTTTTGAGTACAGTATTCTGTGTAATGTTTGAAAAATTGCATCAATAACCACTGATTTTCCTGCACCTGCTCCACCAGTTAGAAAAGCATATAATGGTTCATCTCTGATTTGAATCCAGTTTGTTACATGATTGTAAAATTCTCTCTGCTTAGTATTCAGGGATTGCAAAAGTTTATAATACTGCTCATCAGGAATGCGGACAGCACTCATTTCTGTTTCAGATACTTTTGAAGACAAGCCAAGTTCTGGACCAATATCAAAATCTCTGTGTTGAACTGTATCAGGATCATAATGAACAAATTCCTCAGATGGTTCAGAACTTATCTCTGCATCCTCTGCCTCAGCATGTTCTGTATTTGGTGCTACTGTCTCCATATTATCAAGATCTTCTTCAGCTTGTTCTAATTCATCCACAAAATGCTCATACTGCTTTTGCTTAACTTGTATTATACATGCTTTTTGCCTGTAGTGCTGTTCATAAGTTTGATGACTACCAAGTAGGTCAGCATTCTCATTTCTCCAAGGCAGAAAGAGAAGAATCCTTTCTCTGTAATACTGTTCAGAATTTGTTTTTTGGCTGTACCCTACATATCTAATAACTCGTTTGTTTTTTCGTCTTCTGATCTTAATCCCATTTTTCAAATGAACTAAAACATCCTGATCAGTAAAAAAGTTTCTTCAGAAATATCTTCTGGGTTATCATCATTCACTTCCTCTTGTAAATCTTTTCTGATTTCTTTGGGGAAAGTTACTTCCAATTCGGAAACAACATCAGCTAGACACCAATTTTCTAGCTGTTTTGGTCTTCTTGCATATCTTTGTATCATACTGTCTGCCTTAATATCAGTTGAATCCTTGGGTAACTCATTCAATTCATCTTGATGTTTGAGTAAGAAAACTCTGTCTTCAGGTGGTGAAGTATTTATAAAAACAACCTCTCTAGTAGCTTGTGTAAGTGGCATCTGAAGGATCAAGTAACTTGCCTCTTGTGCACTGACCTCAACAAAGTTTAAGAACTTGTTTCCAATATGTCGAACTTGACGCTTAAGATCCATTTTTCCCTCTGCAGCTTCTTGAGATGCCTTATCAAGCATTGCACTGATTCCTCTCTGAGATTTGCTGATATAAGCAACAATGTATGTGGCACATGCATAAAGTCAAGTACAAACTGAATATCTAAGTTAGCATTCCAGGCCTTTAACACTGATGAATTATAGTAATTCACTCTCATCTCAGATGGACTTCTCTTCAGAAATATTTTGGGACCTTTCAAGGAAGCTCGAATACATTTTATATACTCATCCTCACACATTTCTACAATAGTCTCTAAGAAGGACTCATTGTCTAAACTGCAACCATCTTTGTAATCATTCATTTTCTTCCGAATATCAGAATATATCTTTCTATAATGCTCAACATCAACATCCAATGGTTCAAGAAGCATGGTTTTGGGCAAAGGTGGCAATGGAAATCCAAATCTGCATACAGATCTACCGCCTTTTTTGCAAGTCTTTGAGTGTTTATGTACTTGAAGCTCTACAAGCTGCTCCATTTGAGGATTATTTTCCTGCAAACTACATGTGACATGCTTATCTACATAAGCTTCAATTTCCTCATTACTATTTTCTTTGTGCTTTGGAGCATCACTTGTCCATACCAGCATATGAATATGTGGTGAACCTCTGTTTTGGAATTCTACTCTTCGAAACACATCAGTGACAACACCTAAAGGATTGTGAGGACTTTTAAGAACAGTATTGATGAAGAGTTGAACTCTGTTGTCAAAGAATCTTGCACATGTTACTGGATCTTGTTTAACTAGTTTTGATTTTTCATTCCAATTCAAGGCCTCTAGTTCTTCTTGTGACAGGGTTTTTCCATCTAGTGTTGCCAATGTTTTAAGCAGATCTTGCCATCTGGTATCGGCTGATGACAGAGAAATAAACCAGGTTGGGAGACCTAACTGTCTTATCATGGCAAATACATCCTTCTTTTTAGATGAAAGATATGCAGGAGAATTTCGAAGTGTTCTGAATATATAATACCCTTCATTTAATCTTACAATTTTTTCTGCATTTGCTGGATTTAAAACTTGTTCTGCAGTGATTTTCTTGCCCTTTGATTTACATCTTCTAAGTGCCAAGTTAACTTTATCACTAACCTGTTTAATTTGAATTTTCTTCAATTTAAAAAAGATGTTAGGTACAGATTGTGCTGCTCGTCTATCAACACTGCGCAACTCCCATTTTGCGATATCACTGTAGTGTACTGGAACTTCTCTTTCCTCACTTTCAATTCTGCGGTGACCACAAAATATTGTTGGAAAACAGAGATATTCTGCATCTTTATCTGTAAATAAACTTATTGGTTTTTGGTTTTCTTCTGGGGCAAACACATAGAGTTTATTTGTATCAATATCTGCTTCATCAACAAGTGTATCAGAATTGCCTTGAATACAATCATTTGAAGAAACTTCACAAAAATCATCATCATTTCCTTCAGATTCACGATCATCGCTTTCATTTGAACTACCTATCAGTTCTTGTACTGTTTCTTCTTTACTTTTTTCAATTTCATCTCTCCAAGAATGGTCTATCACTAAACCAGAATCTTTATACAACTCACTATTTTTCATAAGCCACTGTAAAGCACTCATCACCATATTTGGACGAACATTTTCTGTGAAGCATGCCGATTTGTGAGATAATCTTTTCTTTAATTTTACAGCTATAGTCACATGCTCATCTATTTGTCGTGGAAGGGCATTTACAGTTGGCTGAATATCAACTGGGACATTTACAACATTTCCTTTGACAGACATTTGACCTCCTCTAGGTAATTCTCTTATTTGCATGAATGGTATGCGTTGAGATATCAACCTCTCTTCCAGTGGGTGTAATTTCAAAGCATCTGGTTGGTCAGGCCATTTCATTCCATTTCTAACAGAAAGTTTTGGAATTTTCTCATCCTTCAGAGCTGAACAGCAGGTTATACATAACCATTCTATACCATCCACAGATCTTAATCCAGTACAAATACTTTTACTACTAGCACTAAGATTAGTTGTATCTAGCTTCACAACACTTTTCCAAAACCAAGTTTGATGACAACATGTACATACATAAATTGGACCAATTTTCACTTCTTCATGAAATTTCTCTATACAATCTTCCAACGAATTACCATGACACCTTTTCTTTAATAATTTGTTTTCATGGTCTGTAAATTCTGCATCAAGCCTCCTTTTAGCTTTAGAAACTCTTTCACTCTCTCTTTCTTTTTCTCTATAATTTCTTCTACTTTGTTGTTTACAAAGCCGTTCTTTCTCCAGCTGCTGTACATTGTCTCTTTTCTTTTTCTTTGCTTCTCTTTCTTTTAAACAAAATCCTGTATTTAGCCTTGCCTTGTTCATACTTTTTAATGTACGTTCTCTTTCCTTGAGCTTTGTTTCAGGATTTTCTCTGACACTTTTTTTGGAAGTAAGTTCTTTCTCTTTAAATTCCTTACTTTGTCTTGCCTTGTTCATACTTTTTAATGTACGTTCTCTTTCCTTGAGCTTTGTTTCAGGATTTTCTCTGACACTTTTTTTGGAAGTAAGTTCTTTCTCTTTAAATTCTTTACTTTGTCTTGCCTTGTTCCTACTTTTTAATGTACGTTCTCTTTCCTTGAGCTTTGTTTCAGGATTTTCTCTGACACTTTTTTTGGAAGCAAGTTCTTTCTCCAAGTTCTTTCTCTTTAAACTCTTTATTTTTTCTTGCCTTGTTCATGCTTTTTAATGTACGTTCTCTTTCCTTGAGCTTTGTTTCAGGATTTTCTCTGACACTTTTTCTGGAAGTGAGTTCTTTCCCTTTAAATTCTTTACTTTTTCTTGCTTTGGTCATACTTCTTAAGGTACTTTCTTTGTCTTTCTGTTTTATCTGTGAGTTTTCCCTCCTTTTTTGCATGTAGTTTCTCATATATTCATTTCGATTTCCTTGTGATGATTCAGAAATAGTACATAATCTAGACATGTTCTTTTGGAACTCAAAGTACTTGTCAATTAAGGAAAGTCTCTCACAAATGGACACATTTGTTTTTCGTTTTACAGACACTGGTTGAATCTCAAACTGGCTTATCATTGATATATTACAACTTTGATAAAATGCAAACATGTAGTCCACAAGTTGATCAATATCCCCAAAAGTGATTTTTACAGCCTTGCCATCTGCACATGAAAGACCATCTTTTCCATGGGAATGTGAATCAAAAAATACAGGACACCTCTTGTCATCCACATATATTCCAGAACAAATTCCTCCAACTATAATTAATCCTTGATTGTATCTTGTAAAGAGCAGCTCAATACCTTCCTTCAAATTATTATTTTGACATGACTGATCCCAATCTATATGAGTCACTGTTCCATAGATCTGTTCAAAATAGCTTATTTCATACTGGTTGTCATGCACATAAACAGACTTGGGAAGTTCTTGGAATTGTAGCATTTTTGAAACAAATTGAACACTTGATTGTAATTCTGCAATTCTGAGTCTAAATAAATCATCCCCAGCAAAGAGCACCTCATCAAGTTCTGATGTAGTGGATGCATTTTGCAAAATGATAGACATCAAAGCATTACATGTGCACTGAACTCCTCGAGAAAAAGTTGGAAATAAATTATTTGCTTGATTAATTGTTCCAAATAATCTAGTGCCCGAAGGCAAACTGGCAATGTTACTGGCGCCCGAAGGCAAATTTGTAATGTTTCTGGTGCCCGAAGGCAAATTTGCAATGTTACTGGCGCCCGAAGGCAAATCTAGTACTCTTTTTAAGGAGGCAGTATCCCCCGGTCCTTAGTACTATTTTTTACGTGGCTAGTATCCACGAGTCTCAAAGGTCTGTCAAATGTTTCGTCAATCGTTGGGTCCTTTGTACTATTTTTTACGTGGCTAGTATCCACGAGTCTATTGTCACTGCTGGCACGACTCCGGTTCCCCTTCTTGGCCAATCCAACCCGCCAGTTCTTCTTGCGTGGCATCACCAGGTTTCTGCAAAACACATACAACTACTAGTACATGTAATTCAATCAGTATTCTTTAAGTAATATTTAGTACTTACTTCTTTCAATAATACCTTTCCCTAAAATAACAGAAGAACCCTCTCTAAACTGCACACTAAAGAGTTCAGATTCTGTGGTGTTTTTCTCAAGTTAGAGTGATCTGCCATTTGATATAAATTCAAATAAATTGAAATCTACAGTGTATTACTCAATTTGTAATTAATGCAAGCATTCAAAACATTTTATAATGCCAAGATAAATTAACTTAATATTTAATTTGCATATATTTTCTCCACTGGAGTAAAACAGTAGTGAATTCTGTTATTGTAAATTTCTTGTCTTTGAACATTTTTTTCTGGGAGTAAATGCCACACACCATAATACTGAAAATTAAATAGATAAGCTTATTATTTACCCCTTTATACATTACAATTTTCTCAATGTCCCAAAAAACATTTTGCACTCGGGTATAGAGAATCCTTAATATAACCCTTGGCCTAGTGTGAGACATAAGTTTAGAGCTGAAGTTTTAATACGAAAAACTAGTTAAACTTTTCTCAAGAACAGTATGACCACTATTAATCAAACCAATATGAAGCCTTGCCCTTGTTTTTATATTCAAGTTTGTATAATCTCTAGTGATAGGGTGTCAAGTAGGGAATAAAAAGTTTTACACTGGAATACAGAGGAAAGAATCTATAAAATTCTTCTTTTTAAGAATGATTGGGTAATAAGTCAAAGTAATGGCACCTATTCTAATGTTGTTAATGATTTTCTTTTCCAAGTCAAAGTCCTTATTGCTATAGTGGTTCAACTTTCTTCATAGAAATACTGGTAACAAAAAATACTCGGAACAATCTCATAAAATACCCCCCCCCCCCTTCTGCATTTCTTTTAATGTGCCATTCAAATTTTGTAAATGTGACACTGAACTTGCCAAAAGACCTTGGTTAAATGACACATTCTCTGGTCATTAGTAATTTTTTAATGAAACATGGACATGCCATGTTTCTTCATTAGAAAATTATAGATTTACACTTTTAATACCAGTGTCCTTGAACTTGCTGCAATGACCTTGGATCAGGATCAAGACATACCCTCAGGTCATAAAGAATTTTGGTAGGAAGTATGAGCTTACACTGATACTCCATAACTAAGCTGTACCCTGGAAAAGAATTTTATACTTTTTCTGGCATTGACCTTGAACTTATCAGAATGACCTTAGATCAAAGTCAAGACACACCCTCTGTTCACAAACAATCTCTATACCAAGTATGAACTTCCAATGATTCTCCATTACAAAGTTATAGCCCAGACAATAATTAATTTTAATTTTTATCTACCTGACCTTGAACTTGCTAGAATGACCTTGGGTAAACTTCATGATATACCCTCATGTCATAAAGATTTTTTGTAGAAAGTATGAGCTTCCAATGATTGTCCCTTACAATGTTACAGACCACACAAGAATTTTATTTGTTTCTCTAGTGACCTCGAACTTACTGGAAAACACATAAGCTGTACTAAAGTTAACTGCACAAATATTAATTATCTATGAACAACTGCATTCATGTCTTTTGAACAAATGAGAAAACAACTTAAGCTAGCTGAGCTTTTCATATTCTTTATCAGTTCTTCCTACCCACTATTCAATTAAACTACAATGCTGCATGAAAATTCACAAAATTTTTAACACCAAAGAATGAAATATGTGGACATAACAAAAAGTATTCGAGCTCAAATGTCCATTAAACATTACAAAATAGGAGCAGAGCAAACACGGACCTCTAAGACATCAGAGGTGGGATCAGGTGCCATGGAGGAGTGAGCTTCCCGTGCCGAACAGTCACACCCGCCGTGTGCTCCTCGTCATGATCAGGAAATAATGGAAAATCTGTCAACAATTCAGTGTGTAAATAATGGCCTAACAATTAGTATGATAAAGGTCAGTCAGCATTTGACTTAATGAAAAATTGTATTCTCTGACAAGGTCATGGTATCGCCAAAGAACTTACAAAATGATGACTTTAAATGAGACTGCTGATATTCTTGTTCCATCAACTTGTTTGTCAATAACTTCCCTCATTTTAGAAATTGTTCATACATAGAGAATGCTCTGGCGTATTGAATCAACTGAGAGATATAAACCCCGTATGCAGGTGATAAGGGTATATTGCTGCATAAGTAAGGGAAATTGACAATTGAAAAGTTAATAAAAGTCATCACTTTTATCATATAGCTTTGGCGTTAGATTACCATTACAATCTTTTTCTAATAAAATTACCAAATATGAAACAGATGTTTTAGACTCTGTGGTATCTTTTATCTCAAGCTCACCGGGATATATCGCGTAGACATAAGAATAGAAATAACCATTGTTAATTGACAATACATTGTCCATACATCTAAATGTTGAGTTGAAGGCCACAGCAAGAATCTAAAACGTTATAAATATATTGAATTTTGACTCAGGCGAGTTGTCCTTAAACTGCATTTGCAGAAACACCAAAAAACTTTAGCACTTGGAATACAGCAAAACACGCTTACACGAACATACTTATAATGAATTGGCGCTTACAGTGAAGTGATTTTAATTTCCCATGACTTTAAAATATATAGTAAAATATTTTTAAAAAATTAAACAATTTAAAAAATTTGTGTCATAACGCCATTGAATACCCTTGCAGACAGCCAAAATTTCATACGCCACATTTAGTTTTAAATTTGTTTGCACAAAAGATTTTTTTTTCTATAAGTTCAAGTTGCATAACTCAGATAATCAAAGTACTGAGACAGTACTGAAAGATGGGGTCAAAATAAACTTCATGCTAGATTTCACAAATTTTATTAACGCATTGGGAAAATTTTTTATAGGGTTTTGATACCAACTTATTTTTTTTAATAGCACATAAAAAAATGTGAAAATATATCTTAACGATTTTCATTTACTTTGTAGTAGAAATATCGAAGTAAAGAAACCTTTTTGAATTGTTCGAATTTCACCGGGTCCGAATTAATATATTTCCGGAACCAAACAATCGATTATGCGTACGCAGTCGTAATACTACGCAGGTGAGTAGTTTGTTTACTAGTGTTATTTACAATTAAATTATTTACGTTTGAAATTTTCAAAATGCTTCATTAATTTGAGTATGAAAAACATCATATCAATCTCTTCAGTTTGATCCAGAGTGTTTGTATTTTGATCAAAACAATTTCTGCACTCTTTCATATAGCATAGATTTGATTAATGTGTTCTACACACGGTTTCCGTTTTGAGGCCTTGACTGACAGTAAACTAACAGACGGGGTCACGTGACCCCGTCTAAAAACTATACAATGTTAACCTTATTAGGATGGCCCTATAATCAAAGATGGCAATTTAAATGTTTTGTGAAATTGTTTCTATACATACATCCCTAAAAAAGTTTGAGAGCGGAAACTGAAAATTTCTTCTTTTTTTTTAAAGTTCAAAAGGGATAACTCTGTCAAAAATCAACGAACCATGACTGAATTCAAACTTGACCTGAATTTGCTGGTTAAATAACTTCAAATGCAACTCCAACCTAATGCATACATCCCTACAAAAGTAAGAGAGTGGAAACTGAAAATTTATTTTTTTCTAAATTCAAGAGGGATAACTCTGTCAAAAACCATCAGAGCATGACCAAATTCGAACTTGACTTGGGTTTTACTATGACGTATCCGTATGTCAGATTTGAGTTGAATGTGTGCAACTGTTGCAGAGATAATGAACAGAGAGTCAATGATGACGGAATGACAGAATAGGGTAACACTCTATGCCTCCTGCTATTATAAGGCAGGGGCATAATTAATGGCTATAACGAATTACGCTTAAAGTGAAGCAAAAGCGTCCATCCATGGCACTTTGTTATAAGTGCGTTTTACTGTATATCTGCAAGACTACACTGATACATGTATTATTAATTATTCTAATGATGTGTTAGAAGTTTTGTTTGATAATTATGAACATGCAAAAAACAATCTAAATTTCCTGCACCTGAAAAAGAAAAATTCAGCAACTAAATCTTAGTCTTTTGCTTCCAAAAGTAACTAATAATAATTGTAATGGTGGTCATTACAGTGTTTACCAAACAGCTCATTTACTCAAGTAAATATTACTGTAAAATGATATGCCAATAAGAGTTCAATGCATGTGCATACACATGCTGACAATCTTCCCTTTTTGAATGATTTTATGTTTATGCTGCATATATATATATATATACATTTGAAAAAGTTCAATACGCATCAATGATATCCCGACTTGTTTTCAATTTAGAAACCTCACTTTATGGACACATAACATAAACATACATTATAAATCTTCTTTCATTGATAATTGAGAAATTAACTGAATGAATAGCCTATAAAGAGCAAGAACACGTGCAGGCTTAGGACTCCATACTAATTACATGTTTATCTACTGATCTTCAATGAATTTCATGAAATCCTTCAATGACATCAGGGGTCTAACATAAAAATATCTTAATTCATGTCCTCTGGAATTTTCCTTTTAATTTCATTCTGTTAATAAACAGTAAAGTTAAATATGTACATATTGTCATTATGTATTAAACAGTAGTATTATTAAGTAATGTTATGTTTTAATGATAAAAATATTATAAAATTGCAAGTACTCTTTGGAAATTATGAGTTAATTTTTTGATACTAGCAATTAATTCTGAGTTGTCTGTTTGGAGAGTTTCTAGCCCTGCACTCATGAATAATTATTGGCATACCAGTAATTTGCCTAATTGCTTTGAGAGTCTCTGAATCATTTAGGTGTATTCAAATAAAATTAAGATTCCTGAATAAACATATATACATACATGTATTTGCTAGTCGCTAAGTGCATGAATAAATGATTTGATAAATACAAGTATCCCAAACTAAAAGAACAAAATGAAAAAACTAACACCTTTTTTTGAGTAGTTTAATCAAATCTAATATACTAAATAAGTAAATTATAAGTATACACACAAATATTAACATGTACCATATACATTATATATGGCACAAAACGTCTTATGTGGTGAATATAGTCTCAGTACGAATTGTCAATAGGGGGCAAAACTTCCCATTGCCAAAATAAATCAAAGAATTAGCCTTAACATTCTGTATTGAATACAAAAATATGTAAAAAGTTGAAACAGTATCTTAATCCCAAATTTTAAAATGTAAAAATTTTCCACCATACCAAATCGGAGGTAATTCAATGATCTACCCCGCTGCTTCCGAGATAATTCGATCTGATTATTTCATGACATTTAAAGTTCTGAGCATAAATTCCCTATATACAATAAGAAAGCAAAACAAAAACAATATTAAACACCCAGTGCAGATAATTTATTACTGCATATAAAATGCTTTTTCTTCGTAGCTCGTCCATCATAAGCCATTATTTCAACAAAGCTGAAAGGAATCTAATGATTACCAAAAAGAATGCGATGTATTTGCAAAAGCACGTAACAAAATCGTAACACTCAAACCCACCGTTCGTAATGCAAAACCTTAGACCTGAAAAAAAAAACGTAAATATTCTACTTAGGACGCTCGAGTCTATCTTCTTCCAGACGATCGTTTCTGCGCATGCGTGGATGTTCTAATGGTAGGCCTAAACACCGGGTTGATTAACCGTCGCTATAAAAATCACAACTGTTTTCTTCCTTGCGCGAATGAATTTAAGATATTGTTTAAAAACATCAAACATCACATAAACATTTGTTACATATAATTAAATTGTACATTATGACGAAAATGCTTCTTCAAAATTGAATATATATAGGCCTAATTGTGCAATTTAACTTAGCCCCACCCTGGGGCCTGGACCCAAAACTGAGGGGTAATACATTCCACAGTGTTGAGGGCTATTATATTCATGCCAACATTTAACTGCTTTCAGATCACAATTTAGAAACATAAGACATTTTTTTTTAATTTATACATATTCAATATATGACAAAGTTACATTTGTAGCCCCACCCTGGGACCTGAACCCTGAACCTAGGGGCCATAGATTTCACAATTTTGGTAGAGAACTCGTTGCTCAATATAATAGTAAAACATTTAACCTCCTTGAAATTTGGGAGTTAAGAAAAAAATCTAAGATATTATGCATTTTCAACATTCACACACCTGACCTTGACCCCACCCTAGAGCCTGAACTCTGAGCCCAGGGGCCATGAATTTCACAATTTTGGTAGAGGGCTCAATGCTTATTATAATCATGCTAACAGTTTGACTGCTTGTTGTCCAGGAGTAAAGAAGAAGATTTTTAAAGATTGCATTAATTTTAGTGGTTTTTGCCCCACCCCTCAGGCCCCAGGGGGGCAGGAACCATGAAATTCACAAATGTTGTCCCCCTTCACCCATTAATGCTATATGCCAAAATTGGTTGAAATTGATTGAGCGGTTTCAGAGAAGAAGCTGAAAATGTTCAAATGTTAACGCACACCGACGGACAAAAATGGATAGCAATAGGTCACCTGAGTAAACTCAGGTGACCTAAAAATAAAGTTTTTTTTTTTTTTCCAAAAGCAAGGAAAATAGTAAGATTTATCTATCTGTCCCCCATTTATCGCTATTACCATACAGACTTTTAACAAAATATCTCAAACTGGCCTCACTTGGCCTTTGAAGAACATTAAAAAAGATAAGTTATTTTTGTTTCACTTTTATTCATCCATTACTTCCAGGTCTACCTGATCATTAAAACTAGGAAAGTACTTTTTGTATTATACAATCAATGTTCTTGCATAATTCTCTTATTCTATTAACCTTTCAAATACATTATCTACACTGATTAATTATTAAAGGTGAATGGCAAAGGGGAATAACTTCACTCAGTAGAATACAAATTAATAGAGCCCTGGCCAGGACCAGAACACTTGACCAAATGGTCCAGATGTTTAAAATTCTGGTAAAAATACCCTTGCTTATTAAAACTTTTACTCTGTTTGCCTCCAATATGCCCAGGAGCAGAGAAGATTTTCAAAGAAATAATGCACTTTTACTATTTAACACAGCCCTACCCTAACACCAGAACCATGAGCGAGGGTCATGAAATTTACAAATTTAGAAGAGGTACCCTCATCATCATAACTATGCAATTAGTTGAAGATTTTCAAAGAATTCACACATTTTCACTATATTATCAATAGAGCCCCCCCCCCCTCCCACCCCCTCAGAAAAACAGCAGAACCCCTGGGACCACAAGTTTTAAAAATTTTGTAAAAGCATCCTTGTTCATCATAACTATACACTTGTTTCTTTGCTTTATAACCAGGAGTAGAAAAAATATTTTGAAAGAAATTATGAATTTTCACTATATAATCAGTAGAGCCACCCCCCCCCCCTTTCACAAGAACCCCTGACCCTGGGGCCATGAATTTCACAATTTTGGAAGAGGCATTTTTGCTTATCATAACCATGCAATTCCTTTGTTTAAATAATACCCAGGAGCAGAGAAGATTTTCAAAGAATTGATGCATTTTCACTATATAATCAATAGAGCCCCACCCTAACAGCAGAACCCCTGATTCAGGGGCCATGAAATTCACAATTTCTGAAGAGGCACTCTTGCTCATCATAACTATGTTTTTAGTTAATTTCTTTAATACCCATAAGCAGAGAAGAAGATATTCAAAGAAATAATGCATTTTCACTTTATAATCAATAACCCCCCCCCCTTCACCAAAACCCCTGACCCAGGGGCAATGAAATTCAAAATTTCTGAAGAGGCACTCTTGCTCATCATAACTATGTACTTAGTTAGTTTATTTCATACCCATAAGCAGAGAAGAAGATTTTCAAAGAAATAATGCATTTTCACTATATAATCAATAGAGCCCCCCCCCTTTCACAAGAACCCCTGACCCAGGGGCCATGAAATTCACAATTTTGGAAGGGGCATTCTTGCTTATCATAACTGTGTACTTAGTTAGTTTATTTTATACCCAGGAGCAGAGAAGAAGATTTTTGAAGAAATAATGCACTTTTACTATATGATCTATATAGCCCCGCCCTAGCCCCAGAACCCCTTACCCTGGGGCCATGAATTTCACAATTTTGGTAGAGGGCTCAATGCTTATTACAATCATGCTAACAGTTTGACTGCTTGATGTCCAGGAGTAAAGAAGAAGATTTTTAAAGATTGCATTAATTTTAGTGGTTTTTGCCCCACCCCTCAGGCCCCAGGGGGGCAGGAACCATGAAATTCACAAATTTTGTCCCTCTTCACCCATAGATGTTATATGCCAAATTTGGTTGAAATTGGTTGAGCGGTTTCAGAGAAGAAGCTGAAAATGTTCAAATGTTAACGCACAACGCACGACGCACGACGCACGCCGACGGACGAAAACGGATAGCAATAGGTCACCTGAGTGACTCAGGTGACCTAAAAATTTTAACAGAATCAATAACATCAAAACGTACGACTTTTCAACACTTTATACAACCATTCCCCACGATAAATTAAGGTCCAGGCTTTTTGACATCGTAGACAGCTGCTTTTTCAATAAAAATGGAACTCGTAAATATATACTTAGCTTGTCATTGTTCGTTTGCAAAACTATTTTGTTAAAAACAATCTTACTGTACACTCAAGTACTCTGAAGTTAATATTAAAAAGAAGCTTTATTTTCGGATCGACAATATCTATGTAGTGCTTGGAGATAAGGTTTTCCATAAATGTGTCGAAATTCCCGTGGGTCCCAATTGCTCCTCTTAAAAGCAGACCTATTTTTGCAATTATATGAAGCAGAATTTATTCAAAAACTTCTACACGAGAAAAAGAAAACACTTGCATTTGCCTTTAAGGAGGCTGGGGGGTCAACAAATTAAGCATCAGATATAACTTAATTTTTTAGGTATGATATCTTAAGCTGTCAACTTTCATTTGGCAAAGAAACATTTCATAAATTTTAGTTTTAAAATTTGATCATTTTTGTATATCTTTATATAGAGCTCTTCTTCTAAAGGAGATCAATATAGTCTGAAAATGGCCACAACCCCCCAGCCTTCTTAACTCGACATTTAGGTATATCGACGACGTATTATCAATTAACAATTGCTACTTCCATTAATATGTCGACTCAAATATCCGAGTAAGCTTGAAATAAAAGATACCACAGGGTCTGACACATCTGTTTCCTATTTGGATATTTTACTAGAAAAAGGCTTTAATAGTAACTTAACAACGAAGCTTTATGATAAACATGGCACCTTCATTTTTTTAATCGTCAGCTTTCCTTGCTTTTGAAGCAATCTCCCCTTATTACCTGCATGTGGGGTTTTTGTCTCCCAGTTAATTCGATACACAAGAGCATGCTCTACGTGTTATCTATTTCTCTTTGGATTTTTCTGTTAACAATAATGAAAAGGAGAACACGGCGGGTGTGACAGGTTGGCAGGGGATGCTTTCCCCTCCATGGCACCTTATCCCACCTCTGATGTTTTTGGAGGCCCGTGTTTGCTCTGCTGCCGATTTGTATTGTTCAAATGGACTTTGAGCTTCAATACTGATCGTTGTCTCCATTTTACACTTCATGCTTTTTTATTAATTTGGAAATGATAACATTTTTCAATAGATGGCGATTACAGAGCAAGTAATAATACATATATTTTCTTTAAATTAAAACTTAGTATGAATTCATCATTTCATATAGTTCATACCAGGTAAATACTAAATGAAAATAAAAAGAAAAACAGTATGCATAAAGATTTAAAGATTAAACTTGACTAAGTTCGAATAAGCTCTACCCTAAAACTTTTTAATTATGATGCGAGGAAATGTTCCATAAACTCTGATATGGACCAACTCATATTAATATTTTTTTTGCTGCATGGGTACAGAGGGTTTACCTTTATCTATACCTGTCATTATACACAGTTAAGTTTAATTTCTTTAAGGTAAAAAAATCACAAAAGATTTAACTCAAGAATTAATAAATGGCAAAAGGTGTGTCCTTTTCTACAGTAATACTCATGGAAAATTTATGAAGTCCAAATTAATGGTTTTCCTATGCATAATAATTTGTTCGAATTTTTACAACATTTATTTTGTATATTCTAGAATTAATTCGTAAATTCCATGGACTTTTATACAATTAGGCTCATAGAAAGACGGACTTTGTTGTATTCCTTTTATATACCCCTTCCCTTAAACTTTGTTCACTTTTGTCAAGAGGATTTATTTAAACATTGGTAACATTCGTTAAGACTTTGCATCCAATATATTGTTGAATTTTTACATTTTGATTAGGGTCTAGTATGTGCAGCTTAAACTTGTTCAAAGGTTTTTCTGATAGATTGTGTCATGTTAGGAAGTTCTTACACCTCTGTAATTTTGAACTTTTTATTTGCTGTTTCTGGATAAGATAACATACAGTATATACACCTGTTGAGAGCAGATTTTGCTTGAATAAAATGTCCTCAACTACGTGTAGAATGGTTCTACTAAGGACGGTGTGGAGTTGCGAATTATAATCTAATGCTGTGTGCTATGATACGTTGGAGAACTTCTCTTTTTACAACGCTTGAACTCATTGTATAAAGTACCTGTATGGTGGGAATATATAAAGTTATTTTGCTACAGTGTATATTATTGTCACCAATTTTTAAATGATGAGATGTTATTTTGACAAAGGCGCCATGCAACTACATGTATGTTAACATTCATGGCAATTTTCAAAAAGCGCATGACGTCTACCATAAAGAACATTCAATTAATTAATCAATTATAAAATAGGCTATTTGTGGGGAAAATGAAAAATTATCCTAACTTAAAGTTGGATATTTCATAGGTACATTTTCGACTCCCATTATGACTTTTCTATTAATTTTCTTTTTCAATTATAGAAACACGCTACCCAGCATTTTCAGCTAGCAATTTTATTTGGGTTATTTCTTTCTCTTGTCTCATTTGACCGAGCTTATACCTCTTATCAATTATTTTAAAAAGAATTTTAATAATACTACAGGTGTTACGCAGATGCGTTCAGTTTATTAAACCTTTCCTTCTCTTTACCCCCTCTTATAAAATTCACAGACAATGTGGCTTGGACATTTTGAATCTATCACAAATATTTATTTAAAATAATTTTAAGACATTAAAGGTTTATTCATTAGTCTTTTTTATTCAGTCTATCGCTTTATTTTAAAATCATTCCATTTTATTTGTAATATTTAAAAAAAAAAATAAACGCATTTTTATTGTAGAACTTGGTATGCATTAACGGAAAGAAAGTCGAACATCTTAGACTTTTCTTCTAAGATAGAATAGGGTTTTCCCATAGTTTTGAATTCACTTTGATATGCATTCATGTGCTTTCAGAATATCAAACTTAATTTAAATATTCGATTCCATACGTATAGTTGAGTTTGATGGTAATTTGGTTTGTTTACATTTTTTCAATAAAGAGCAGAGTATTGTGAAGATGGTGTCACCAGTTAATTACTATGAGAATCTTTACAACTCTCATTCCCTATGTATACCTGTATATTTAGTGTAGAAATTCCTTAAACACAAACTGATTATTTTTTCATTAATAAGTTTTTATTTAAACAAGTAAGACCCTTATACATGTGTATCAATTTTCCCTATGAATCTCTGTGTAACTAACTGTTTTCCGAATCATTCGGATAGGAATGCTAAAGAGCGCGTTTATTACGTTAAAAATAATACGGTAAAACAACCATCAATATGATTCATATTTTTGCAGAAACAATATTTCGTTTTGTATTTTAAACTGAGTATCTCTCAAAACTTACCCGGCCGGAAACTAAAAGCATAAAATTAATTTACTTTGGTCTTCTATATCAGATTTACCCTTAGCCAATATCAAAGATGGTCTATTTTTTGACATTTCAATGATATTTAACACTTTTTAGATAACTGATCTGAAAAATCAAGTGTGCTTGAGAAGCACTTTTAATTTGTGCTCATCATCAGGAAATACTGAAAGATGCTACATGTAGTACCCTGTGTGCTCATGTTAAATATATCCCAGAAAACGATTTGTATTTTTATAATTAAGTAGGATCCCTAAACTCAAAATGCACAAGAGAAGTTTTTAGATGAAGTTTATTTTCTTTACTTCCTTTTTCTTGGAAGAGTCTTGCCTTGATTCAAACACAAATGAAACATTCGAGGTCCAATAAAGCAGACAGGATTTTATTTACACCATGCCGAATAACTTACTAACAAAACTCTAGTGGAAGGCACAATATCGAGAACGCTGCTCAATTGTAAAACAGGCATTTGAAAACATAGTTCTTGGCATGCCTAAATGAATAAGTGCTGTTATTCTGCCAAAAGGTGCATCAACTATGAACTTCAAAGAAGACTATAAATAAAAAAAATATCAGCATTCAATACAACTGCAAAAATTAACATGTATTTTGTTTTCGCCTTTACTAAGAAGCAATATATCTATCTTTAAAATGTTCATTAAATAGTTCATAAAATCATGTTACTTTAAAATAGTATTATGAGCTATATAGGAAAAAATCTTGAAAAATATTTTTTTTTCTCTAGAAAACAAAACCTTCATTGGGCATATCTATGTGGAGGCACCCTCAGGTAGTTTAGATACAAGTTTGTTCAAATAATGATTTCAAATATTGTACTAAACCACAAAGATGATGATTAAACTTTTTCTTAATGCATTCTTTTCCTTATTTTCAATTCATAATTTTAATATTAAGTTCATTGCTTTTATATTTGGTTTGTTTACAGAGCGCTCGTTCTACACGATAAATACCTAAAACTCATGGCTGGTGTGACCGGTCGACAACAGGATAGGGAAAACACCTGATTCTGCCTCAGGTGTTATAGAGGTCCGTGTTTTTGCCCATTTCAAGATTTGTTTGGCAGCTGTATTTATGGGATTCATCACTGATCATATCTTTACATAAAGTTCAAATCTGGTTCAAATATATCTTTATAAACCTAAAGATACACATGCATTGCTTTAGCTTTTATTTTAGCTTATCTGAGCTGAAGTCTAAAGTAAGTTTTTTTGACCATCGATTACAGTTGTATCCAGCGTCTCTCCGTCTAGCTGTTTGTCAGTCCTTTTATGAACTGTGGGCCTATTTCAGCCAAAAGTGCCAAAAAGTTAAGCATCTTTGGGTAATTGGATTCTCAATTGTTCAAACTATAGGCCAAACCCCCTTGTCAAAGGGAGATAATCAAGAAAGTTAAAAAAAAAAATCTGGTGTGATCTTTAAAAATCTTCTGCTCACGAACCACAAGCCCAGAAAAGCAAAACGTAAGTGAAAATCTTCTGAGATATATATTTTCTAATTGTTCATATGATGGCCCTCGATGGTAGGGTAAGGTTACAACAATGGTTCACAGTTTTACTTTGAAATTAATATAGGAAAACATCTTCGAAAGAGCAACGGGTGCATAAAACTAACAAGTCATGTAAAAAGATTCTTGAGGCAGTGTAGATTCTTAATTGTTGAAATCATAACAAGGTTATATAAATCATATTGATATAAATAGGAAGTTTTCTGTCACTGGATATTAATAAGTGTTATAAAGTAGATTAATACTCTCCAACTGTAAACAAACTTTTTTGTTTTATATGTCTCCATATGGAGACCAGGGCAAATCATTTATATGTCACAATTCTAAATTGGTTTGTTTTGCTTTCTCAGGCTATATTTGTTTGTTTTTTTTTAAATAAAATATCTCCTGCATATCTTTTATAGAAACAATCATTTCCATATTATTATTCAATTAAGTAAGAATTTAAATCAACACCTGGCACCCAAAAATGACAAGGAAGAAGATATGCTGTGACAAATGTCTCAAAATATACATGTATTTGCATATAAATTTACTGATATATAAATGTAAACTTTACTTGGAAACATTCACAAATAGTGTCATTGGAATAAACACAATGAAGCTTTTTCTGATATCACATCCACAGCTGTAGCTTTATTAATCCGAATATCAAAACAACATTGACATAGCCGAAGGAATTATTTTTATAGGACAGCAACGGTGGATATGGAAATCCAGGTTCAAATTGGCCAGAATGTGTTATAGTAGATCAGCATATACAAATATTCTTTTATGATTTAATTGTAATTGAAAAAGCAAGTTTTTTCCCCCTAAGATATGAAGGAATCATAAGTTATTAGAAAATTGCTAACAAATAAAATATGAATATTAACCTGTAAAATTTGAACTTTGAAACTCGAACTAGCCTAATCCAAATTTTTTCTTAACTTTGAGGTTGTTTTACATTAATATCAATTGCATTTAATATACTTTACAAAACCTTTTTTTCTCATTTGACCTTGCATGCAATTAGTTTGAACGAGCGGTATTAGTAGGGACTCTTCTCTTTGAGAGGAAAATTTTAGCATGTTATAGGTTTTGTGTTTGTAATATCAAGATAGCCAACCGCTGTTGTGAATTATTCAGTGCATCCGGATATAACCACTGACGGAACGTAAGGTGTTATTTATATCCGATCAAAGAACAAGGTACGTTTTTGGTCGATTTTCGCCGAACCTTGAAGTATATTGATATTTATCTAACTCAAAAATTGAGAACTTTATCTTTCTAACAATATATGACTTGCTTATATCTGATTGCATGTAACACATTGCAAATAATGATAAAAAGTGGTGTTTAAGCGATAGTAACGGCAATTCCGACGTTCGTTTTGCTAGACGACGTCAATGACGTACACGCCTTTCTTGCATCCTATAAAGTTCTATATGTATACAAATGATGTAAGATTGTCTGGTTAATAGAAATCAATCCATTCATTGATATTTTTAAGAATTTCATTTGCAATTCAGTTTACATTTTGTCATTTGGGCCATGTCAGAGATGTTGGTGGGGGTGACAGGATTTTGCATGCGTAATGTGTATCGACTGCCTGCAATGGACATAAAACAACTACTCATTATTTCAAAATTTTCTGGGAGCGCTTGAGTTACTTTTTTCTTATTGCTCTCTCTCTCTCTCTCTCTCTCTCTCTCTTCATCTCAATATTTCATCAAATACACCGTTACCTATATACCTATGTACATCATGTACATTTTAAAAAAAAAAAATAAATTTTCTGTAATGATTTTTTTTTAATTTCTACTATAAAGTTTAAATTTTACTTACATTGTATTATTTACTGAATGTGATGTGATTACTTCATGTCAGAAAAAAAGACTCTATTCGTAATCAGTATTAAACTTAATATGTTGTTTGTTACCTATATGTATACATATTTGTTCTCATTCTTTACTGATTACATATAAAACACAAAATTCGAGGTTAGGGAAAGCGGAGAATAATAAATGATAGTAGCTATAATACTTGACATTAATAAACGCATATCAGAAAGACAACTTCAACATAGATAATACAAATAACAGAATGTCAGAAACAGTCAACATTTATTCCTCTGCTGGACTACGATTTATCGTCGAGGTGGTCCGCCGTTTCCAGTTTTTAATTACTTCGATTCACAGGTGGTGAAAAACCGGGACTCGAGCCCAGGGCCTCTGGCGTACCGTGCCAGCGCTCTAACAGCTGAGCTACAGAGACCCGATATTTTGTATATTTAAAAGACAGAAGTCTTTCTAAGTATGTGAAGAAGTGAAGCTAAAAAATAGAGACCGGTCGAAAGAATCGGGCAGAAATCGTTGTCAAACTGAGACTGTCAGTGTGCTACTACATTTGAAAGGAAAGACGAAAAAGTACACTTAGAAATATAAGGGATATTTAATCATTATTTTTAGATACTTGCAGGTGTACAAACTTTGTGATCTGAGTATATGTTTATATTAAATCATATCTTAAAAATTAAGATATTTCACATATCTTTAATCATTATGATGAATCAAAGAATTTAATTCTGGTAATTCAAGTACTTGTTTCGTATATAGAGCACCCCACCCCACTCCACCCCCAATTTGTCTTTCCACAAGGTACGTAACTCAATTTCAGGCACCCTCCACTTCAAGCTCGAATTTTATTAAATTATCAATCATTTATCTTCTTTAACATGAAATATAGTTCGCATTGAGAGGCTTTTTTTTCTTTTCTAATAAATCGTTTCAGACATCCGTCGTCGAGTCTCTTTATTGTAAACTACTCATTTTATTCCTCGAAAATTACCTCAAGACATTCTAAGGACTTTAGAGAAGATACATGGAAAACCCATTTCGTTGGGGTGGGGTGGGGTGGGGGGGGGGGTGGTTATGAGAGGGTACTTTCCTACTGTAATTTTCTTCAGATACATGACTCCACTTACCTTGTTACAAGGGGTTCATGTTTCCTAAGGGGAGGGGGTATTTTTCGTAGGTTAATTTTTCGCTACTTTACATAGAAACTTTATAACGCTGAAAATTCAACGGAGGTGGGGAGGGGGGGGGGGGTTCAGAGCCCCTTCAAGATTCGAGTATTATGATGTGGTGGATCTAATTTAAACGTGTATTATTAAAGTCTTTGATGGAATAGTTTACAACCCAGGCATTTTAACAAAACTAATGTTACAGAATATTTGACATATAATAAACGTGTGTGCACAGTGCTCATATTGAACACATGTGATTCGAAATACCCCAAACTGTAGAGGGCTACATAAATATGGTCTTTTTTTAATTCATTTTTTGCAGTGTAATTAAAAAACAATTAACAAATAATGCTTTTTGAAGCTTATGATGAAATTTCCGTTCTATAATATGTCCTGTTTCGTACATCAACAAACCTCGGCATCGATGAGAATTTGTCATATAAGCCTCTTAAACGGATAATTCTTCGGTAAGGATAGCAAGTTCAAGAATCAAATCCCTAAATTATTGATTAAGCCGGCATTTATAAGATTATTTATCTTTTTATTTTTGTTTGTAATAGTAGCTAATGACTGTTGAGTTTTCTCAAGTATGATTTGTGCAAAGTATACAGTGGTAAGGTAAACTCGGAAATGCGGAATAATTCGAGACACATCATGACTTTTTTTTTCAACAACCATTAGGACTACCATCACATATGTACTATGTCATATGTACTGTCTATGTACTTTTGAATAAATGCATGATAACATAAAAAAATATTTAAAAGATTTATTTATTATTAATCAGGTCACAATCAAATGCACATATATTAAGGAATGATAACGCTGTACGTAGTGCAGTCTGAACCATGCAAACAATGAAATTCCCGACAATGGAATAGTTTATTCTTAATTTTAATGGATCTTATAAACTAAAGAAAAATAATTATAAATATGCTAAAAATATCATCTTAATATATTTTTAACTTATGAACAAATGTGGATTTTATCCTGTATGAATTTGTTTGTGTTCACATTTAAAAACAGCTATTTATATCATTCGTTTCCTACGTAAATACAGTGTAAAATCATAAACGCTACCGTGACATTTTCATTTCCGGACTTACTATTTATAAAAAATGAATACTGTTCCAACGCATTAACCAACACGAATTTAACACTGGACAAAGATTTTTAGCCAACAATTTTATACACAAAATATAAAAGTGGTTAATACATGGGAAAATATTTAATTTAATCAAAGTTTACTGATTTTCTATGAAAAATAAACGGATTTCGCTGAGCAGCTGGTATTTGGCGTGGTTTTATGACGTCACTATTGCATATTACGTCATTTTTTTTCAAGTTGTCATTAGCTTTGATCTTATTGTAAACGAAACATAAAAGAGTTGTACAAAAAACCGTAGTTGAAAAATCGTAATATTTCTCGGCCGTATATAGCCAGTAACGTACCTTGTTCTTTGATACGTCTTAAAATTCATAGTTATGTTACAAATTACGCGCACTGAAATTATATTTAATTTAGGGGGTTTTATAGTACTTGTAACCTTAGGAGAGACTTGTGGATTTAATTGTTACATGTAGGACTTTTTTTTTTAAATTATTCTCTATTTTTACGCATTGTTTATACTTTGGTATAACTGTATGCTGTAATGAATTTTCTCTACGTGAAAATCGTTAAAAAATCTCATACAATTGCAATCTGAACTTTTTTCCCTATAGCTGGTTTTGATTTATAAGTCGTTCTTGATGAATAACAGTTCAAGTTTGCATTTCATACCACTGTGTTTTTATTTTTTTGACAAAATTAATGCTAATATAGGTGTTGCATGTGTACTGTATGTTTATAGACTTTCGAAAATGCATAATAATTTTGTCCCTTCTGGACCTGTTCATGAAGTAATTATATTTCCTTTTTTCACTAAATAAAAAAAATAATAAAATGAAATAAATAAATAAATAAAAAAACTTTTCTTTCAAAGCTGTGGAGTCAATTTTAATGGTTTTATCACTGAAATGTATCGTAGCTCTAAAATCCTTTTGAGAGAACAGCGAATCTCTGCATATTTATCTCTGCAGCCAGCCCTCTATGAAATCGTATGAAAATCTCATTTCGGGTTGCAAGAACCAGAAAATATGATAAAAAACGAATTCATATCTTTCTTAATGCGGAGATATTGAAGCATACACACATTCCTTGATGGTGTCTAATGTATGCCATACACTGTAGCTATAAAGAATGAAAACAACGTAGACCTCGAAAGGTAACAGTGTATTAGAGTTAATTTTCTTGCATTTAAAAAGAATTGAAATAACCCAGGTGTACACATATGCACAAAAATATAGGTCATCCTTTGTCAACTAACATTGGTTGTAAATATAGCTACTCATGTGCACGTGTGTATTGTAAATACCCAGATCATGTTATCGCGTAAGATGGTATTCCCGTTTTGCACACTTTTTATAATAAGGTATAGAACAGAAACAACTCAAGAAATAGTAAATCTTGGCATGAAATTGTACTTTTTCCTTGCAACTTATATGACAGCGCAGGGATATTAATTTCTCCAAAACACGATTTTTCTTATCAATATAGGTTTTCTTTGTCAAAGCAGGTATTGAAATCTGAAATTATTTTCTGCAAAAATTCGAAGTGGACTAGTATATTCATATTTCCAGAAAGTTATATTTTTAGTGAACATGTGCTTACTAATCATGAACCTTTTTTATTTTGTACTAAAGCCATGATTTATAAGTTATTAAAGAATATTATACTGCTTAATTAATCGTTAGAATATTAATATACAATAAGTATAAACAGATAATTTACAAAATCATTTAAAAAAAACAATCTAACGGGGAATTAACATTCGAATTCTTGTTATTGAATATGATCGCCTTCACCTGAAGTTATAGGACTAGAAAAACAAACATCTGTGACCAATTAGCGCATAAAGCAGATATGCAACATTTTCAAATACTTTTTTCTCTAAAACGTAATGTGTACAAAGAATGGGTGGACTTAACGCCCTATTTTGGATCTTTTTGCGACTACTCTACCAAGCTGTAAATGAAGTGAATCCAAAATATATTACAGGCAATAGAAAGAGTTACGTATACATGGTTATATTTGGTAGAACATTTGTACAAAAGCAATGCCCTGTTGCCATGAATCAAAATTGAAGCAACGATACATTAGTGTGGTCTTCCGGAATTTGGCATGTACCCGGAGTGATTTTTAGGTCACGTAATCAATATTAATAGGAGGCGGGGCTATCGATCGGCGTCATTGTTGAAATCTCTCTCTCTCTCCCTCTCTCTCTCTAGAAATTCGAATATGTGTATGGCATATTACAGCGATGTCAGTATGAAATTTAAAAAAGAAATGTGTGGACACGCAAAATTAAAACAACATTTAATTTGCTCAATTCTGAAAACGGCAACCAAACACGCTCAAAGACGTGATTTAGATCGAGGTCAGGTTGAAGAATACAATGTAACTGTTTTCACGAGTAAACTCGCAGATGGACATCACGTGATGAATTGTAATATTTAACAGGTCAATCGAAGTCAAATCAAGGTTAACTCAGTCATAACAATGGAAACGAGAAGTTTGTTTTGAACATGTTTTTTGTTAAATTAAGTGTGAGCGCACGTTTGTCGGCTCTTCTCCTTTTAATATGACATTATTTTGTTCAATATACAACTACAGTTTTCTTAAGAACAGCCGACAAACATGCGCTGACTATGTATTCAGACGATGAAAAACGCGTGACCCTGATTATCTATTGATATTCAAGAAATCTTCAGGCACCATGCCTTCGATATATATTTAGTTTTCCCGAAAAGAGCGTTTTAAATTCACATCTGTACCATGAATACACGGTTAAGATATCGGGGACTTATAAGATGGAAAGAAATAAACATTTTATGAAAATTTAATTTACGGCATTTTTTCTGGCCAGTTAAGTCCACCCATTCTTTTAATAAAGGCTGCATATCCCTCATAGTGTACAAACACAACATTCATGACATAGTATCAGTAATGATATATCGTTGCATTGAAAGACTCGACAACATATCAATAGTTGACTTCTGTCAATTATGAGGATATTTATCAATCATTACAGTGAATTAATAATAAATAAAGGATATTTGGTGTATTGTAGTTGGATATGAAATTTATTTCATGAGTGAGACAGGATTTTTCGACATTTTTGCGAGTGCGAAGTACGAGTAAAGATACAAAAAATACTGTCTCAAGAGTAAAATGAATTCCATATCCAACTACAAAATATTGAATTTTCTGTTTATTACATTTCTTTGATTTTCCCTTTACCTCTGTTATGTCATAGGCTGTGACATCATAGTTGAGTGGCTGAGACGTCATAGTCAATATTGTAAACATTATTTTGAGAAACTTTGATAGTTTTAGTCTGTTTTAAGATGGTTTATTTACTCCCGTTATCTTATATCAGGCCCGGGAGTGTCTTATAACACCATTCTTTGTAAAGAGAAGAAAAAAAGACAGTTTTACAGCACTTCTAATATTCCTTAACAATGTGTCAAATATCACGTCGGCATCCTTTCACACTGTGAAAGAATATCACTTTTATTCAATAAATAAATTACAGTATTTCACTGTTGGAAATGTAATAAATACACAGGCATGTTTGCCACATATGATCCACATAAGATTTTCATATGTGGATCATATGATTTGCTTCATATGAGAATCATAAAAAAGGGCATCATATGTGGATCATATGTAGCATTTCATATGATTTACATATGATTCACATATGTGAATCATATGAAAAGAACTTTATATGATTCACATATGAAAGTTTTGTGTGTGTGTAGTTGCTATTTCCATATGAGAATCATATGATAGGAAATTCATATGTAAATCATATGAGACATTTATGTGTCCCTAAATTATGTAATATGCACATGCTGTAAACCTGATATTTCTATTCATTCCACTATTACTTAATTTAAATAACCAATTCAAATTATATGTACAAAAAAATATAACACAATATTCTCTGAAATATTTAAATCTTCTCAATATAGAATTGCTTCAAAGATGAACAAAAATAAAAGATTTTACTGTGCATATTTACATAACCTTTTTATCAGTATAATAACAGATTCATTTTTGAAAAGTGAAATGTGTACCATAAAGAACACAAAGCAAGATCAGCACTTGACGATACATATATTTTGTTAAAATTCAATTCTATGTACATAATTGTATAAAAAAAAAATATATATACAAAATCTTCATTTAAAATATTTAAGACAAGTATTTTTCTATCCTCCTCTCCTCCTTTTCTTCCAGTTTTCCCCATTTATCCTGTCTGACATCCTGTTTGACCATATCCACAAAATTCTGGAACTCGGTCCAGAACGAGAAGCCGCTTGTTCCGCCTTTGCGGAACAATTTCGATGTTGAACAGAAAGATCTCTACAAAAATTGTTTTAAAAATGTATTAGTAATGTTTGACATATTGTGCATGCTTTTAAAATGAACCAAATGCTAAAATAAGATGATTTCCTTTTAGTGAAATGCATGCCATTTCCTGTTTCTTATTTTTTTTTTAATAATTAAAACTTCAGATTGTATATATTTTTTAATAATTAAAACTTCAGATTGTATAACAGGGTAGTCTCATTACATTTGAAATGAAAGTGTTAAGGATTTTTCTAAGTTGATCTACTTTAAATTTTAATGGTTTTAAAAGAGACAAAAATTTGATTTCCAGGCAAGATAACGAGAAATCTTTCACATAAACAGGGTTGTTCCTCATACACAGGGTTGTCCCTAAGAATTAAAATAGTAGGGGACATTTAAAAAGTAGAAGGGTATCTGGGATTCCTCCCTAAAAGGGGAAATGAGAGGGAATGCCAGAGTAACTGTGGATTACGTCATTATACGTTTGGAAATACCCCGGCCCCCAGGTCTTAGGCACAACCCTGCATACATATACCTTTATCAAATTTCTGAATCTACGAATTAAAGTCATGCAGATGAGATATATTAAACCAAATCTTTATCTTCAACATTTAAAGCAGCTTGAAAAATATCTCAATTAATGGGATTGAAAATGGTAAAACAAAGGTTTGAGTTATTTCATGAAATTAATTACCAGCATTAGGGTCAAATGCTCCCTTTCTATGTCAACAAGGGGAACAGCTGATGGCAAGAAACACTTCCACAGGTAGTTGTGGAGAGATCCTAAAGAAAGTCCCTCCACATCTACCTCCTTGTTGCCCATTAACTACAAAAAGAAAATTGATTTCAAGCATATGGATATATTACAAATAACATAAAAGTAGGAAATGTGTAAAGAAGCATTTGTTTAATCTTTTTTCCATTTCATATTTCAAGACAGGTAACTCATGATCCTCAGTTTCTTCATTATGAAAATGTGATATATATGTTAGAAGATTATGAAAAACACTAACAATTATAAAATGATATAAAAATGTGTTTTATATATGTCAGTGAAGAGCTCAGTATTATTATATTATGATTTAAGTTTTTTTTTTTTTTTTAGATGAATGCAATATGCAGCAGCCTTAAATGCAGATAGAATCTTTGATTATTCCTTGAATGTAGCAAATCTTTTATAATTTCTGAACACAAAAGGCCCAAGGGCTTAAACCGTCACCTGAGTATTCACAACACTGTAGAAAAGGATCCATAGAATTATAAAAAGATTGAAAATAAAATGATAAATGAAGCTATGTTGCCCAAAAGCAAGAGAAATAGGATGACAAGGGATCAACAAAATAATTAGTCTATTATGTACTCCGTAACAAACGTAATGTTATGAAACCTTTCCGTGCCTCCTAGATGACCAGGAGCAGAGAAGATTTCAAGAAGAAATTTCATAGATGCATTTTTTTATTATAGATTCAACAAATGTAATGAAACCTTTCCTTGCCTCCTAGATGACCAGGAGCAGAGAAGATTTCCAAAAGAAATATCATAGATGCATTTTCGCTATAGATTCAACAAATAATTGAAATATTGCATTAATTTTGATGGTTTTTGCCCCAATCCTCAGACCCAAAGGGGGCAGTGTTAATTTAACACAATTTTTGTTTCCCTTCTTACATGCCTAAATTGGTTAAAATCAGTTGAGCAGTTCCAAAGAAGAAGCTGATATTCATGTTTAAATGTTAAACAAACGACAGATAAAAACTCTAGCAATAGGTCACCTGAGTGACTCAGGTTGCCTATTAATACAATTATTCATAATTCAAACTATTAAAATGAATTACATATCTTTCATAATATTACAGATGAGTTGATCCAACTGTCTGAAAAAAATGATTCCCTTACACTAATAGGCTTGAAATAATTATATATCTTGTTCATGAAATACATCAAATTAAGACATTCCATTATACTACAGTTTTGTGGTAATCTTTGCTCTTATCTGGTTTCTGTAATAGGTGAATTTTGTCGAGCCAAAGCTCGACAAAACCCCTAAGACATTAGATCTATCAGACCAACCGGCTTTGTTAGCTAAATCCTTCAGCATTCCCTGAAAAAGGTTGTCTTAGAGTTAGAAAATTCAGATCACTTTTCGAAATTAAACAACATAGAAGGTTGTTAAAGCCCAAAGGCATAATAATTAAATATAGCATCATCGACCCTTGTAAAATTTGACAATGTGTGACCTCAAAAATTGAAAGAGGAAATATTGTCTTCTAATACCTTTCAAAATGTTTAGTCCCTTTCAGTGTATATTGATATAAATTGTGCTGAAGACTTTGTATATTGAAACACCAGATTAGTCTTGTTTTATTCCTTTATTTCATATAATGTGTACAATGATCGAGTTGGAAAATATTTTACTTTCAGTTTCCATCCAGATAGTTTTCCTATCTTTTTTCAGCAATGCTAAAATTTTGACAAAATTTTTCTAAATTCTATTATTCAAAGTGTCCGGTTGAAAAATTTTCAAGGACCAGTTTGAGCTCCGTATTTTTTTCCAGATGAAAAATATTCTAAGTTAAGAGCTCCAAATTTTTCCAGACCTATGAAAAATACACAAGTCCAACTATCCGTATTATTTCCATCTTTTTTCCAGATTATTTACAGATATTTTTGCATTTTCGTATTGTTTAATTTTCTCTGCATTTTTTTCCATATTTAAAATGAGGAAAAAATGTGGAATATAAATGCTGAAATCTGGAGATCTGAGTATTTTATACAGCTTAAAAAGGCATATTTTCCACCATGGAAATGAAAACAATATCAGAAATGTAGTATTATTCTTACTTTTATAATTAGCAAGATAAACACTTTTGCCACCTTTTTTTAAAAAAAGTATTTAACAATTGTCACTTTCATCTGAGGATTATATCAATTTAAACTAACAAATTAACCTGTATTTCTTGATCTTGGAAGTTGATCCATGGATATGTGCTAAATTTGGCCTTAAGGAAGTTTACATACTCCTTCTGTAAAAATGCAATCAATTGAATACATTAATCACAGTATTAATTAAGTAAAACATATAAATGAATGGCTTTAAAAATATATATATACCAAGGTCGGTGGCATGCAGTGAGGCTAGCATAAGGTCAGTTAAATTTTGTTCTTGCTTGGTGAATAAATGGATGTCCTACTGACATTAATAATTTTCAACATATGTTTTAAATAATTTAAATTAATTCTCCTTCTGTTTGGAAAATGGATCAAAACTGTTCATCATATAAATGTCTTTTATTACTAATAATATACCATATATTCCAAGGTGTTTACTCCATACCTCAATAGTTGACCCTTCTACGGACACTTTGCTCGGTGTTTCTTGGCTCTTAATCTTTTGGACGTCTCCTCTCAATTTGCTAATTTCATTTTTCAACTTTTTCTGTTCTTTTACTTGAAAGTAAATTATAAATATAAATATTCTCTATTTTATTTGACGAAGGTTTTGATTTTGATCAAAATGTGCATTGAATTCTATGTGAAACTTTTGTAAGCATCAATTATTTTATGATCATTTTCATAGATTTCTATTTCATTTAATAATAATTATTATTTATTTATTTTTTTAAAACAGAATCTATATATAAGAAAATCTTTCAAAAAATTGCAGAAAAATATTTTTTTTACCTTAGAACTAATGAAATGATTCATTGTAACAATAATTAAAAAAAAACAAGAATTAAAAATAAAATCTTACATATTTCTGACAACATTTCCATAATTTTGTCCTGTAGGCGGATCTCGACAGTGGTGGGTGCTGGTGGTGATTCAGGAACAGCTTGCACAGTTTGCTGAGAATCTGGTAGATTCGGGAGAGGTCCCACTTCAAGTGGCACTTGTGAACTTTCGAAGAGATCTTGCGAGTTCTTTTAATAAATACCACATGCACCGTAATGACCAAATTTTAATCAAAAGTTTACGAATTATTTATTTATGATTTCCTGTTCTGAGATCCTATCCTCATCTTTGTTTGGGTTATTGCCCTTACACATTAAGTAAACACGCATAGATACTAGTATTGCTCTAAAACTAAACATTTTATCCACAGACATTGGTCAATGTATTGAATGTAAATAAATATAGTGATACTTACTGCTAAGTAATCTTTCTCCATCCTTGTTTGTTTTGATCGTCTGCTGGAACGTGCTAAAATCTTCTTGGTTAACTCGGCGCTTCAAGCGATGTTTAGTAATGCAAAGTGAAAAGCGTATTCTGAATATCGATTTGACAGTTGGCGCGATGGCTTTTCGCTGCAACGTCTGCGATATAGGTTGCACAACAGTATTAAATTTGGCTATATATTCTTACCAAAAATGCGCAACTTTGAGTAGGTGGTATTAATTGAAAAGAAACTTTTGAGAAGTTTCCTTTTCAGATCTTGTTAAACAATTCTTTATAAAGATTTTAGTACTAAAAAATACATAGCCATCCAGCAAGGCACGCAAGTTTGTCTCGCTCGAAGTCGAGCAGGTGCTTGAAAATCAAGTCCAGGACCTAATCACTCCCCACTCAAATACAGTATATAGAAAATTCAGCACGCCTTAAATTTTAATGAATCTAGTCAATATAGGAAGTTTACATATTGTTTTTCATCTCATAAAAAAAATTCAGCTCCAGTCTCGTGTTAAAATGCCCGAATCGGAAGGGAAGATTCAGGAATTATTTTGCGTCAGCCATGATTTGACGTGAACCTCAAGTGAAATACTGTTATGACACACATTCGACAAAATAAATCATTGAAGTCGGCATAAACTTACAAAAAAACACCTACTAAATGACAGCTTCAGCAACCTGATGACCACATATTGTGTCGAGGAGGAAAATATCTACAGAACGGTAAATCTCAATTCGTTTCAGCCAGGTTCAGATGACATTGACAGTATAACAACGTTAGTCAACGATGACGATTCGGATGACGGAGAGGCTGAACCCGTCTCCGAGTCAGAGGATTATGATCTATTGGTAGCGTACTTTGAAATTCTATGTTATCATTACTTAGAATTTGATTAATTTAGAAAAAAAGTTGGGTGTTTACATTCGGCCTAGTAGATAGGAAAATATTGACACAGTCTCTTCTTTTTTTTTTCAGAATGAAGGCTTCAGCAGCGACTCTGATGGCCACACGTACAATGACCAAACAAATGACACCAAGTGGTTTCCATTTCCAGACAAGCTGAGTCTTCTTTTATATGGGTTGCTTCATAGTACAACACATCATATCGTAAGTAAAATGTGTAAATATTGAACTTTAATTTAAAAAGAAAAACAAAACAAATATAAAACAAAAATAAAACAATACAAAACAATTTTTTCATAGGTGCAAGTATGTCGTAACATGTAGGGCCTATATTATGAATCAATAAAATCATGTTTATTATAAAAACATGATTTAGAAAACATAGAAAACACACACAAAGAACTTTGGTTAAAAATGTATTTACAAAATCCCTACTAGAGTGGGTGAAAATGCCCTGTGAAAATGGCTATCAAATGCGCTATGGCTCTTTACATAAAGATAGAATTGTAATTTTTTTCTAAATAACAAATGACAACAAAAATTTCCCTAAACATGAATTTTGAAAATGCAGTATTTTTTGTGTGTATGTGGAAGGTCTGAATTAATTAAATATTTGTTTTAGTAATGTGATTTGATACATGAACAAATCAGTATTTTCTTGTATTGATACTGAAAATTGCATCAGTGACATTCCCTAACTCTGACTTATTTCTTTATAAGTAACTATATATGTACTGGTGTAACCATAATATCTGAAAATGTCATTCCTGTCAACTCCATTTTATTTCCTTCTAAAGAGTTTGGAAGTGGCAAATTATGTATGGTTCCTTTTGAAGGAAATTGGTGTGCCTAACGTACCACCTTTAGATTTCATTAGAAACTTGAAATTTGGGGATTTAGATGTGAGCAGCTTGATAGCTAAGGTAAGATAAATTATTCATTTGGCTTGTATTTAAGAGTGCGTAACTTAAAGGTGCTTGGATACAGATTTGAGGTTAATATTTTCTCAATTTTTCGGTATAATATCATGAATTATAAATATGTTTTTATAGCATTTCACATGGAAAGAAAATAAAAAACTTATTTTATCTGGAAATTATTGAAACTACAAATTTCGGGACGCGTTTGATTGACATAGCTACGCAAGTTATACTGTACGTATAACCTCAGGGTTGGGACAGTTTATGCTTTATAAACCACAATTATCATCGATTATAATGTTAATGTTTTATTTGCATTGCCAAACACTTGTATTCAGATTTATTGTAATATCAGGGAGAAGATGACAGTGGTTTACCCTTTTACATTTTGAAGCCAACTGAAATTGCCAAACTGCAATTGAGCAATCCTTCTATATCAAAGAATATTGCCAAGTATATATGAACATGGGTATATTGTTTATAAAGATAATGAAATATAAATAAATGAAAGTGAGGTCTATTACTACCTTATCCCACACTTCTCTAGAGGATGTTTTAAATCTATACCAGTAGTAAATAATTGGACTAAGTTATCTCGAACACCAGCTGATATCTTGAATGCCAGAGATATCTCAGAAATTTAATTTTGGTCCAGTCAGTTCGAAATAATGACGTTTGACTATATTTTATCGAAAATCAACCCTAAATTATTCTAATTATTAATAAGGTATCCACGGAAAACTGGTCTCATACATGAACAAAGGGACGGCAGCCGCCTCCATGAAATTGTATCCCCTTGGGCGTCATTTGGCGAAACTCATTTCCATGTGGGTAATGTGGTGGAATCAGCAGCTGACCAATTGATTGGAATCATAAAAGCATTTTATGAGAATGAGGAGGTACATTGTTACAGTTTGTTCCTTTTTTTTTAAATTAAGCAATCACTTAGTATATTGTAAATGTACATTTTATGAAATGAGAGGTACTATCTACAAGAGGTTAAACTTTGCAGAACTTCATGAGCCAACTCAAAATTGCAAAAATTGGATTCACAAAATATTCAAATTCGACTAAAGCCATGCAATCTCCAGTAAAAATAGTTAAAGGCTAGCTGAATTCAGACTGAAAATATTCTAACACAGTACAAAATATTCTTGAAATTAAATTTTGCACTGCTGAAATAACCCATTAAACAGCATGTGTTTTATTATTTTACATATTTTTACTCTTATAGGGAGATTTTATTCTGGCTTATTTGGAAATATTGAAACTGGAAAGGAATGAAGACAATCAAAGGTAATTTAAAAGACTCTGTCAGATCCCATAATCAGAGATTCCGGAGCATATAAGTTTTGTTTTGTATTTTCATCTGCTTGTTTGTTTATCTGTTTGTCCATGTTGTTATTATACTCGGGTGACCATTAAGGTCCTTGGGCCTCTGTTTAATGGTAGAATCCTTATCAAACCATAATATATTCATTATATGCGAAACCAGAGTTCCAATTTAGGTGAGACCAAAGTACTGATCATTGCCTGAGAAACTGACATAATATTTAGATGATTATCAAGGCAAATGGTCATTTTGATTAAAATAAATGCAAGCTTAATGCATAAGTATAATCTTCTTATTACCCTGCCTGTTCATTTAATCTTAGTACATAACCACTTAACCATAACTATAATTTTTTGTTGATTTTCTCTAAACAGCTGCTTGGTGAAGACAAAAAAATACAGTACCATTCCATTATCCAGCTTGTCTGCATACTCAGTAGATCACTTTAAAATTATGGAAATAGCAACATCAGGGCAACTTGTGGAAATATCAGATGAGGTATACTGTATTCAGAAGGAATTTGATCTGATAGATTAGGTTTTTTGTAAGACACTTTACTAAAATGTAGATCAGATTCCATTTACATTTATGAAGATAATTTTTAGACAATTTTAAGGTCCATTTCTGATTTTTAATGAGACAAATTTTTAAAAATTATTTTTATGTCCCCTTAAAGATTTCGGAGACTTATAGTTTTTGCCTTGTCCGTCAGTCTATCTCTCTGTTTGTTGTAAAAACTTTAACCTTGCCCATAACTTTTGATTGGTTGGAGCTTTGGCTTTCATATTTTAGATGTATATTCCTTGTGAGAAGACCTTACTTTGGGTATTAACAGATTTGACCTCTTGTCCTTGAGGTTTGACCCTTTTTTTGCAAAGTTTTACTAAATTTTAACATTGGCAATAACTTTTGAATGATTGATATTAGGGCTTTCAAACTTCACAAGTGTATTCGTGAAAAGACTTTTCCCTGGGTACAAATAGTTTTGCCATTTTGATCTTAACCTTTCGTTTGACCCACTTTTAAAAAAACTGTAACCTTGGCCATAACTTATGAATGGTTAGTGCTAGGGCTTTCATATTGCACAGATTATGATATTTCTTGAGACAAGACCTTTCTTTGGGTACCAACATTTTTTATCTCTTGACCTTGGAATTTGACTCGCATTTGAGAAACTTTAACCTTCACCATGAGTTGCCATGCGGGTGGATCAGTGTTTCACAAACATGTCTTGTTTTATTGTGTTTTACATACAGTATGTAAAGAAAAAGAATATGTTTAATGAAATCAGCTAAACTATCATAATACACATATAGTTTTTATTTTAGGAGAGGTCTAAGGTCCTTTACATGAATTTGTATGAGAATCAACCAATTCCAAAACTGTCAATTCTTGTGAATTTGTTCATTGATGATGCATCTACAAATATCAGTAGGAGATGGCTACCAATGCATTATGTACAAATGCAGCTAGCAGGTATCTTAATTTAATAGCTAGCTGTTAATTTTTGCTTTGCCTAAACTGTTTAAAATTCAAACAAGTATATTATAGCTCTGCCAGTCTTGACTTGCAGGCATGTATGACTTTGTACAATCAATTTGATATGAATTGATTTCTAAGAAGAAAAAAAAAAGAGTTTTTATTGGATGTATTATTGTAGGAGTTCCTCTCAAATTCCGTAATAGTGTAGTCTACTCCAACTTCCTTGGGGCCTCTGAACATGCTTCAATGATTAGCATATCAAAAGTTATTCTACAGGATATTAATTCTAGCCAACAGTAAGTTCTAGTGTTAAGGGTGTATGGACTCTTCTGCTTTAATCCAAACCTAAACATGAAACTAGTAATATAGAATTGTTTCTGTTTTTGAGGTCAATACAATGATTTAGCCACCTGAGGAGCATAATATTCACCAAGCCCGAAGGGCGAGGTGAATATTATACTTGGAATGTGGCTAAATCATGGTATTGACTGAAAAAACAGCAATAATTGTTTTTTATACGATTTACTGATTAAATGATATGAGCTTATTAACCAGTTCATGCCATCTTGCTTGTAAACATTTGCTCAAGTCATCCTAGCTAAATGCAGTGAGAGAAGCAAGATTAAATAAACAGTACCAGTGGTAATAATTTAGAACTTTTTTAATCTACTTCAGTTGTTTTAATCTACTTTAGTTGCTATGAAAAAAAAAAACATAATGTCTCTTTTATAGGGTAAATTTGGATTAGGAGAGGGGGGCATTATCAGCGAAAAATGATAGCTGAAAAAATCTTTGATCAGCCTCATGAAAAGATAATTCTTTTTTTACTTCCAATTTTGTCTTCGGGTTTGGGTAGGGTTAGGGGTGGGTGATTAAAGTCCATTAATGGGGGCCAGCCTTTTAATTAATATTTTTTATCTCGATTAAAAGTAAAAAGTTTACGGTCAGAAAAAAAATTGTATTGGTGGGGGGGGGGGGGTCCCTTGCACCCCCACCCCCTAACTCCACCCACCCATCCACCGCAAATTATATATTCCCTAATATTATGTTCACCTGAGTGGAAGTTGGTAGCAAGTGAAATAGCTTTCAAAAATATTTGTATCAATTTGGAATTTCTCAATCTATTTTTAGACCAATGTAGAGAAAATAAATCCTTATATTCACCCTGAAGGTCACGTGGAGGTCAATATAAAGTAGTATTTTATCTACATTGTTAGATTCAGCCAATCGGAGAGATAGGTATTATTTAATCTTATAATGAAAGTCTTTTACTGAATGAATTCAAAAGTTATGTAACCAAGTCATATGAGTATAAGCTGGGTTGGGACAGTTTAATTGCTTTATAAATCGCGATATCTCCTCTCCAGTATTACTAAATAGAAAGTGATTTTTGTGGCTAAGAATTAGTTTATGCATTCATGTAACATATATTCAAAAGTTGTATTTTAAATTATACTGTTGATATACTAATGAATTAAAAACATGCAAAGTTATGGTCAATATCACCTTTATATCTTTTGCAAATGAAAATTGAATTTGAGGGCAATTTATACTGCTTTGCGGTGTAAAATTGTTAATTATAAATGTTTTTTTCTATACTTGTAGGATTGCAGTTGAGACATTTCATGCTGAAATGAAGAGTACTTTAACATTTTCAATGGAAGTTGCTTCATTAATAGCTGACTTTAACATGTTGTCACTGACATGCAACCATGCTGGGGCAACAACTGTGAAATTTTGTCCAAAATGTCATGTATGTAGGATTAAAACAGTGATCAATTTACATCTTTACTGCATTTCAATCATACAACTCAGGTTATATATTCTCAATATAGATAACTTTAAATATTATTTACAGGCAGACAGAGATAGCTGCTTATCAAAGCAGAGAGAAAGAACTCCTCAGGAAACAAAGAGGACGGTAGAAAGATTAAATATGCGAGGGACAGAAGAATCAAAGAAACCTCTGAGAAAGGAGACAGGTGTGAAGGAGTATGAAAACCCCTTCTGGGACATCCTTAATCCCCATAGGTATGTAGTGCATAAAGCAAATACTTCATGAAAAAATCGGTCCCTTTCCCAGAAAATGAATTATAACCTGTTCCAGGGAACTCCTTTGATGTGAGAGTAGAGGAGAATGTTTCAGGCATTTTTGTTGTTATTAGATCATGTTGTTATTAGAATACCTTAAAAAAAGTTTAAATGAGGTTTGTGATTGAAGTTTGTGTGTCACCTGTCCATCTGTCTGTCCGATGTTTTGTGTCAGGTTTGGTTGTAACAGACAGACAGTAGGAAATTTTTTTTTAAATCCAGTCCAACTCCTTGAGTTTTATCCATTTAATATGCCACATAAAGGTGCTGGTGCCCTATAATAATCACTCATTCCATCTGTCTGTTCATCAACATTTTTATGTGGTGCAGTTACCTTTAGTATTATCCTTCAACCAACAGACTTAATATACAGTAAAACACATTTATATATGGCGAAGTTCCAGGGACAAGCAATATTGATTCTTTATAACCATAATTCATTTTATTATTTTTCTCTATTCTTGCCAGCTATCTGACTTCTGGTTTAACCTTACTTTGAGTGATTTTCACATTTGTTTTATTTATTAGGGATGTACCCTCTGGACTTCTTCATCTTTTTCATCTTGGAACATCAAAACATCTTTTTAAAGTGTGCATTGATTCATTGACTGATACTCAGGCAACATGACTTGAAAGCCATTTAGCTGCTCTAGATGTCCATCAGCAAGTGAAATTCAGCATTACAAAGAATGTGAACAGCAGACAAGGGAAAGACTTGAAAAAAATTGTGAGTAGCATGTTCAGTAGACTTATATTATAAAGAAAGTATCATGGTATAACATTCTTGCAAGAAAAGATTGTTCATTTGTCGGACAATTTGATGAAAATATATTGTAAATGATTTGATGGAATATATTCTTATTTTGTTTTAAATTTAGATTCAAGCTGCACCCTTCAGTTTTGACTATGCTGGTCTTGATGCAAGGTATCTGAAGATGACCTGTATTCTGTCTCTGGTTAGTATATATATGATTTTTTTATTCTTATTTTGTCTGAATGTCAATGTTTCTTAAGCTTTGTGTGGAAAGTCAATGACACAGTAGATTATGTTAAGGTTTTCTCCACAATTTTAACAGTGGAGAACATTTCCTTTTATCCAATAAAAGTAACAATTTACTGTATATGGGAAATTAGATTTTTTTTTGTTTCTCAGTGATGTAATGTTGATCATGATTTTTCCCTGAAATTAGATAAACAGGATTGTGCACTCGGATACTTTTGCGGAGGCAGATGTTCATCTGCTGGACAGTCTTGTCGACAAGTATCTCTTTCTTGTTGACCGCCATGTTCCAGAGTTGATGAACAAAGTAAAGACACATTTGATGACCCATTTCGTAGGTACATATATTTATACCCCCGCTCCGAAGGAGAGGGGGTATATTGTTTTACCCTTGTGTGTCTGTCTGTCTGTCTGTCTGTCTGTGTGTCCGTGTGTCTGTGTGTCTGTCCGTAACAAATTTTCGTCACAGTTTTCTCAGCAACTACTCATCACAGATGCTTGAAATTTAGCACAATCTTTGTTTAGGCATGCCATATGGTCGGATTCATTTTTGTTCAAATCCGATGTCAACTTCCTGTTTATCCATGCATCTGTCCATACCATATATAAAACAAATTTTGGTCGCAGTTTTCTCAGCAACTACTCACCACAGATGCTTGAAAATTTAACACAAACTTTGTTTAGGCATGTCATATGGTCGGATTCATTTTTGTTCAAATCCGATGTCAACTTCCTGTTTATCCGTGCATCTGTCCGTACCATACATAAACCAAATTTTGGTCGCAGTTTTCTCAGCAACTACTCAGCGCAGATGCTTGAAATTTTAGCACAATCTTTGTTTAGGCATGCCATGTGGTCGGATTCATTTTTATTCAAATCCGATGTCAACTTCCTGTTTATCCGTGTGTCTGTGCGTACCAAATTTCCATCGCATATTTCTCAGCAACTACTCAGTGAAGATGCTTGAAACTTTAGCACAATCTTTGTTTAGGCATGCCAAATGGTGGGATTTGTCTTTATATGAATTAGATATCAACTTTCTGTTTATCCGTGCGTCTGTCCATAACAAATTTTTCATTGCAGTTTTCTTAGCGACTACTCATCACAGATGCTTGAAATTTTAGCACACTCTTTGTTTTTGCAGGCCATATGGTGGGATTCATTTTTTTAAAATCTGACTTCACCTTCCTGTCAATCCGTGCATCTGTCTGTACCAAATTTCCGTCACAGTTTTCTCTGCAACTACTCAGCGAAGATGCTTGAAATTTTAACACAATCTTTGTTTAGGCATACCAGATGGTGGGATTCATTTTTGTACAAATTCAATGTCAACATGAGAGGGTAACCGTACATTCACATCAGAGCGGGGGTATTACTAGTGAGCATTCGCTCACAGACTTCTTGTTTTTCCTTTTTATTTATCAAACAAAGCCAAAAGATCAAATTGTTAAAACAAATTGAAATGCACTTGGTCAATTTTACTGGTTTTATTTGAAGAGATTGTTTATATTTTTCAAGACTGATGAAATCATTCGGCATGGTCCACCCCTAGCTTACTCTGAGGATGTTTTTTGAGAAAAGACATGGTGTGATCAGAGCAAAGCTATTCCACCAAGAAAATCAGCTGGCCAGAAGTAGAGATACTGCAGCTATTTTTGGAAAAAGCTATTTGTTCCAACATGTCATAATGGGAGGCTTTTTTTAAAGACAATGGAAGTTGGTAAGAAAATTTACACCAAGATTTAAATTTGCTATTTCTTTGAAAAGTAATTACTTTCTTGTTTTTGAATGGGGTTATGTATCTGATGTATCCACGTTTTTTTAAATACTGAAATTTGCAATACTGTAGGAGGCAGTGTACTAAGGAAGTGCAGAAATTATCCAATAAGAAGGAGATGTGCAGCTTTTTTGGTATGTGAATTTAACACTATTATCAGTTTAGTTGTAATATAAAACTTTTTGAAATTTTTTGCAGGAAATTAAATGAACCTCAGCTAAATGCCATAGTAAGACTATTTCTGATCCAAATATATCTTGGAATGTCTGTCAATGTGTACAATTTGTTTATTTGCTTGCATGAATGTTATAACACCTTAAAGACTATAATCAATGCAGAGTACTGTACATGTATATGATTATACATGTACATGTGTTTTAGATATCAGTAAAAACTATTTCAATTTGTTTTGAGAAGATTTAGTTGGCCTGAAACCAAGTACCAATAATGGTTTAATAAAATTAAAGTTTTGCTTCCATAAAATTTTTTTTACAGTAATATGGGAAATCTATCAGAAAGAAAACTGGACAATGAGAAGCCTTTGCTTTTGAGACCACTGCGAACAGCCAACAACAAAACAAAGCTACAAGATATGTCAGCATTCCCACAACAGTGCCTTCTGTTGCAAGGTCTTGTTGACTTAGGGATCCCATCCCCCTGTCTGGAGGGGAAGATGATAAATTACCAGATGTGTATATATAAAGATGGCTCAAGTATTGCTGAGGGGATGTCCATCATGTATATGAGTAGAGAGAATGAGGTGCATTTTTTTGAAAATCACCTTAATTTCTAAGTACTATTTAATTTAGCTGTTCCTCATGGACTACTTATTGAATTAGTTGAAAACAAAGAAGCTAAACCTAATATGTATTAATGCATGTGTGTTACCTTTGATCACAATATGATATGATAAAAATTTTAATCTTCAATTTCAGTTTAAAATTGGAATCTTCAAAGGTGGTCTACTCCTTCTTCAGGATGCTAGGAGAAGCTCATTAGCAATCAGAAGAGGGGGTTATTCAGGGATCAACACATCTTGGTTGTCCAGTGGTAGAGTTCTGTGAGGACTTGGATGTAATTCCTATTCAAAATGTTCTATCATACCTGCCACTGGTTCATCATTGTGTCCACTGCCATTGCAGCATCAAAGAAGGAAGAACCTCAGCGAGGATTGAACAAGAGGAGACTGAACTAAAGAATACCAAGTTCATTAAGCACAAACTATCCAGGGGAAATAAAATCTTGCTTGTCAATGTATTTTCACTGAAATGTCCATCATGTTTTGATTTTTCTACACCATCATCTTGTGCAAAATCATTTTTAATCTAAATCTTGTTTGTATAGTATTTTTATTGTACAAGCAATCCATCCTAAGACCACTTGATGTTCAGAGAATTTTTTGCAATTTGTATATATGTTTGTTTGTTCTTGTTGTACATCCCTTTGAGGATTTTTTTACTCATGTTAGGATACTGCCACTTGCTGATGGAAGGCTGCAACTATTATTTAGACCTATGCTCCACACTTATGGCCATTGAGCAGTGGGGAATCTTTTTCATCCCAACATCTACTGTATTGTTTGACAAGTATAATAAATTCTGAACTTTCTTTATCAACAAAACCCGAATACCAAAATACTTGTATATAAAGAGACAAGCTATTGACAAACAAATTGATGAAACAAGGATATCTACAGTTTTGTTTAAAGTCATCATTTCGCAAATTCTATGGTCAATACAATGACCTTGTCAGGAAATACAATCTATCATTAAGTTGAATGCTGATTTGACGTTTTTCATACAAATTGTTAGGCCATTATTTTCACACTGAATTTTCTAAGGATTTTTCTGTTTGCCCAATCATGACAATGAGCACAGGGCGGATGTGACCGGTTGATGAGGGGATGCTTACTCCTCCCTGGCACCTGAACACACCTCTGATGTTTTTTTATAGGTCCGTCTTTGCTCTGCTCCAAATTTGTAATGTTTAATGGATTTTTGAGCTTGATTACTGTTTGTTATCTCCATATTTTATTGATATTATGTATAGTTAAGCCCTGTAAGTTTTTAAGGCTAGACTTACAGTATTTGATTGAAGAGTGTAAAGAATATGTCAAACATGTTTTAACATGTCATTGATTCGTCATTTTAATTAAATTCTATTAGTAATCATCATGATTTCTGTTGTTTTTGTCCAGAAATCTTTCTTTAATAATGCAAGTATCATTTTCTGTAGTATTAATTTCCGATCTTATATCCATTTTCTGGATTAAATTAAGTTAAAATTGTACACATTTAACAAAAATATCAAACAAGGAGAAAAGTTTTCTTATTTACTTTTTAATTTCATTATGCATCAATTTATTTATAAAGCAGATGCTCACACATTAAGAGTACTCCTAAGAGTTCAGATTTCAAACCAGCATCGTACAACATTTCTTCAACCAATGCTTCTTTCTTAATTTTTTTAAATGTAAGTGATTTTACCATTATTGGAATACTTAGTTCTGTTAGAAAAGGAATGTTTTTTAATTCATATATTTATATGATACACACTAATTTCTTTCATATGATTCTCATATGAGAAAATTCAGCTAATCCATATGAAATGTAAAACATATGATTCTCATATGAAATCAATTCATATGAGGATCATATATTTTTTTTTTTTCATATGAGAATCATATGTTTACCACATATGAGAATCATATGCATGAATATACATATGATCCACATATGATCCACATATGATTCTCATATGAAACTTACTTCATATGAGGATCATATTGTGGCACTTTTCCATATGTAGAATTCGTCATTTATAAATAGCAATCTAAAGTACATTAATATATGACTTTTATTTTATGATAAGATGAAGAAAATTGTACTTGAGGTATTTGAAACAAGTCATATCCGTTCAGAAATTGATAATAAATATGTTATATATCTGATGTACTTTTACTTCTTTAAAACAATTTTTGGTTGGATTGCAACAATCAACTGCAGATAGTCAATTGTTAAACGGAATATAGAGATATGATTTTTTTTTAACCTTCAATATGAAAATCCCTGTAAGTAGTAGAATAGTTGTCGTTTGATAAAGGCACTTTTTTATTTTACAATATACCTTTCCCGATTTTGTGGAGTTTTTCTTAACATTTTCAATTTAAAATCACGATTGACGGGAATTCCACATAAAATATATGTAAAATAGCACTGCAGATTGATCGCAATGAAATGGATTCCCATAATGAAGAATTTCTTGGTCTTCAAACTGAACCAAAGGATTGTCACGGTCAGGAAATCGGTATATCAGAACATCAGGTATTAAATCCAACTGGAGGCTTTGTCATCACTCAGAAAAACAGAACTCCAGCTCTTTTTGTGTGTTGGGACATCTTGCAATGGCTATCGAACCGGACGTCGAGGAGAATTAAAACTAGGTGATGTGAGGTTTATATTACATAAAGTTTTAAAGAAATTCAATAAAAATAAGTCCTCTATGCAATGTGTCACGTCCATGGCTAGACATAGGAAATATTTAGGAATTATTCAAGGGATCATAATGACCTTTGCAGAACTTATTTGTATGAACTGAAAAGAAAGACTGATTTAAAATTTTCCTTTTTTTTTTTTTTTTTTTTTTTTTTGTTTTTTGTTTTTTGTTTTTTGTTTTTTTTTTTTTGTTTTGTTTTGTTTTGTTTTGTTTTGTTTTGTTTTTTTGTTTTTTTTGTTATTTTACACATATTCTGATGAAAAACCAAAACTTTTTCATTAGCATTAGGAAGTAGATATATGCAATTATGTCTCTTTTCTTGCAATACATTAGATTAGTCAGAGAAAACATGACAAATTTCTTCTTAAATTAAAAACAAGTTTGGTTGGCCCTGAGTAGACATTTGCCGATGACAGCGCTCGCGGGTATGTTAAGGCTACACCAAGATACTCTACATGTCTCTACAATATGACGTCACAGTAAGCTGTCTGACGTGAACTTTAGAGATAATGATTCCTTCATATTTGTATTCAAAGTTTAATATCGGGTTCAAGAAATAATTGAAATCATTCAAAAACATAAAATAAACTAAATCTTGTCGTTTTTGGGTAGTATAAATAGCTAAGTATTTATCACAGGAATTAAATACCAAACCCATGACGTCATAACTATGATCAAATATTTGCCGAGTGAAACTTAACGTGACAAGAATTCATGTAAACAGATATATGAAATGGGAGTTTTAAAATATATATCGTGAATATCATGTGTGATTCATAAGGAATTAAAGATTAAGAATCAGGTACGCTAATTTATTCTTATCATGAATTCTTAAAATTAACACAGGTAGTGTTTTTAAATCCTGATCAGTCTCTCGTCTGTCGTTCTATAACAACAAAAATGCAAAACTTCAACACTACGCCGCATACTTTGAAACATAATTTTTGTTTGTATCGAAAGCTTGTGTTCTATAATATTTGGAAAATGCTGCTAGAATCCTATGGTTAACATGAATTGATGACAATTCCTAGATAGTATGTACAAAATGTAAAAAGTTTGGTAAGGTTTCATGCAAAACTTTGATATACTTTTTTCTGTGTCGGGAGAGTAGGATTCTAGCAGCACTTTTCATGACCCAGTAATGTTTTTACATAATTATTTTCAAGAAAAGAAATGAATCATTCCAGGGGTAGTGTCGAACTTTTCATTTTTTCGTTAAGGCAATTTTTCTATTCATAGATGTTACTTGATGACGTCTTAGTGGAGTGCTTCTTTTAGCCTTGGACTCATTGACGTCTATACAATGAATAATAATTGTGAAAATTTTATCTATGGATTTTCCGATTTATCAATATTAAATTTTATGAAAAAAGTCTAAATTCGCCGAAAAATGATCTGGGTTCTGCCTTAACATACCTGCGGCTAATCAGAAACCCGGAGAAAATGTTATACTTTTATTTGTATTGATTTATAGAGGAACAGAATTCTAAAGGTATTACAATTCTAATTAATGAATACATGTATGTATCTGTATTTCTCTTTTTTTAAGACAAATGTATTGTTCTTTCATGAAATATATTTATTTTCTAGTGTTATCTTCGGACCAGTCATAGCCTTATTTCACAAAATCTACATCATGAAATGGTAAACTACGATTCTGCTCCAAGCAGGTCATAATTTCCATGGAACTTCGATTCAGTGAATTCAGGGCTGTGTTGAGAAGAAAAGCTTGTTCTCTAAATTATAACATCAGATTATTTCTTAATTCGGCAGATATTCAGTACTTGCATGAATCCCACATGAGTGATGTTGGAACAAGAGAATCTAAAAACAAAATGATACAGGTAGAAATCTTTTCAACTCGGCCTCTAGATATGTGCCATGATTAAACAAAAGTAATTTTGAAAAGAATGTTGATTATGTTCTTTCTATGTGTATGCTGAATATATCGTTTACCCTATCAGCAATGATGTTAAATGCGTACGTTACACCCTCTTCCTTCTGTCGCTAGAAAAGTAGTAAAATAACATTTTTTCTGTTGAAAGTCGTTGTGTGTGAAATTGATTAAACGACCTTTCTTCTTTTTTAAGCCCTAATTTCTTTGTTTCTTCGGATGCTTTACCATAAGCTGACTCAATTCTCTGTTGAAATTTTGCTACATATCCTCTAGGATTTATATCTCCTTTCTTTCCTGAGTCAAGTCCAGTGAATGAATCCTTGAGCGCCTCAGATTCCTGATGACTTAAGGTAATTAGGTAAAATATTGCATTACGTGAGCGCAATTTGTATACATTGTACCATTTGGGTAGACTTGGTTCATTAACCAAATATACAAAATTGTAAGAAATATTTTATGAAAAGTTGTATATAATATTAAAATAAAGTCGTCTAATAGTTATTAAATGTTACAAATATTGTATGGACTTACTCTTAATTTAGAATCATAATAGAAAGCATATGTATAGAATAAACATACTTACCAATTGCAAGCACCACATATAAATCAGTTGCAAGATAATTACATCTTTACGTTTTTGAAGTGTAGCGCCGAGTAAGTATGAAAAAAAATTGTTAGCACAAAAGCAAGCAAAGTAGTTATCAATATATACAATGTATGATGTAGAACTTGATATATTGAATATAATCAAATACATCACACGTAGAAAACCAAAAAAAAAAAAAAAAATAAAAAAAAAAATAAAAAAAATAAAAAAAACATAAACAAAAACCAAAAAACCAAAAAAAAAAAAAATAAATAAATAAATAAATAAATAAAAAAAAAAAATAAAAAAAAAAAAAACAAAAAAAAAACAAAACAAAACCAAAAAAAAAAAAAACCAAATAACCCCCCCCCCCCAAAAAAAAAAAAAAAAAACAAACAAACAAACAAACAAACAAAGCCCCCCCCCCCCCAAAAAAAAAAAAATCAAAAACAAAACAAGACCTCATGGGCACGTGAGCACTCACACGTGAAGAGACAACAGAAGCGTAAATATTAATAGCAGAAGTACTTTAACATAGAAACTGTACCATTTAATTACTTACACTTTATCAAAAGAAGCAAATTTAAAAAGAACCACACGAACAAAGAAAATAAAGGGAAAAATACAAAACAAACAGACAAAGCAAAACAAACGTTTTAAGATACTCTCTATGAAATTCTTTTGTAGTTATTATCATGAGTATTCGTTCCATCATAGAAGATAATGCCGTATTTCTCGTTGACTTTTATTGCGCATTTTGCATTACCATTGTATTCTTAGGTAAGGGTTCTCTGTCCTTGTACAACTTAGGTCATGGATTGAATACCATAATCATTATCCGTTAACATTATCCATTAATAAGGCCAAAAAGGACTTTTTCCTAGTGTTTATGCTTTATAGAGACATGTTGTATTTCTTTAAAGCAAAAAAAAAAAAAACAAAAATACAAAAAACAAACAAACAAAACAAAACAACCCCCCCCCCCCCCAAAAAAAAAAAAAACAAACAAACAAACAAACAAAAAATAAAAAAAATAAAAAAAAAATAAAAAAAAAAATAAAAAAATACTGGGATTTAAAATTTTTTAAAAAAGATTTCATTTTCTAAAAAAAATTGAAAAAAAAATCTTCCTTTTTAATAAGGAAGGATTGCATCAATATATATAAATATGGATGTTTCACTTAAGAGATGAATTTAATTTCTGAGAATTCAAGAGGACATGAACTACGAAGCTTTACGCGTTTCATGATAAATATACAGGTATGAAGCGTTGTAGTTCATGTACCTCATGAATTCTCAAAAATTAAATTCATATCTTATATTTACATTATTTTTCAGATACACATTTTTCTGATGCAACATATTTTTGTTATACAACGATTATTTTTGAAAATAAAAATGTTTGCACTATATTTTGACTTCAATCACATCACAATGGAAATATTCTTACTCATCCCACGGTATGTCATGAGAACATAAACTTTTTCTTATTTGCGAAGAATCTTAAGGAAAAATATTTGAAAATGTAAATATTCTGTTCTAACATCCTTCTGAAAATAAAATTTATAACAAATATTAAAACAATAAAGTGTTTTCTTTGGTTGTTAGAACAGGAATTAATGTACAGAAAAAAATGCATAACCCGTATAAGCGTATTTTTTCTGCAACAGCTGCAAATCTAATTCTCGTACTCAAAATGAAAGAGATATTTTTGTTTATATTTATATCTGTACAAATAATCATTTTAAGTAGATTTAGTACATGAAATAGTGTATTATTGATATGTACGTCATTGTATGTTTCATTGACAGATTAGCCACTGCTCAGGAAATCTGTAGAGGTGATATGCTTAGCGGTGTTTGCTGACTGATAAACGGAAACGGCTATCTTAAGAAATAAAGAAGATGGTTTTGCTTTCTCACATTTGTACTCTGAATATTCTGGATTATAATTTTAATATTTTTCATTAATACACAACAAAATTTCAACTTTTCTTAAGTACTAAGGATAAAGTTCACGTTGTGAAAGTGCAAGGATGTGTCAATCGAACGCGTCCAGAAATTCATGGTTTCAATAATTTCCAGATTAAATAAGTTTTCTGTTATATTTCCATGTGAAATGCTATAGCAATATGAAAGTTATGATATTATACAGAAAATTTGAGAAAATATTAACATCAAATCTGTGTCTTAGCCCCTTTAAGATTCTAAGAGAAATTGCAAAAATATCCCCTTAAGTTAAGGTTTGAATGTATTAGTATAAAATCAAACATGTTGACGTGTTGATTGTCTATTGAAATGTGCCTGTCATTCAGTGTCATTGCTTTGACTTGATGATCAATAAAATGTTCGTGAAAATCTCTTTCCCAGTGACAATTCAGTCGTCTTCCTATGTTTATTTCGACTGAAAGGTATAATATCCCCCTGTTTCGTATTAAAAAAGGATGGTATTAAGACCCTTACTTGTAGTATGTACCCGGCAACCAGTGGAAACATCACACAGTCACATTATCACATTTTCCTAGACAGCTGTCTCCATAAAAAAGGATAAGGACATGATTGACTACAGTTATCTCCACTGTATTTACGTCTTTTTCAAGTAAAATTTCCAAATAAGAAACAGATGTGCCAGACTCTGTCGTATCTTTTATCTCAAGCTCACCGGGATATATCGTATCGACATAAATTGGAAATAACCATTACCATTCTTAATTGACAATAAGTCGTCGATATATCTAAATGTCGAGTTGAAGGTCACAGCAGGTGTTTTCTTCTTTTCACATATAAGATTTTGGACAAATTTTGCTTCATATGAATACAATAAAGGTCTGCTATTAACGGGGGCGCAATTGGTACCCATGGGAATTTCAATAGATTGTTGGAAAACCTGGTCTCCAAAAACCACATAGATATTGTCAATCAGAAGCTCTAGGATCTTTTTTTCTTTGATTTTATATTTATATACATTTGTTGATTTTGGTAAATTCTTGTGATTTTACATTTTGCAAAAGTTCCTTTGAATTTTTAAGTATCCACATCTGATTTACACCACTTCTCGAATATATTATTGCAAAGCACTCTTGAAGTTTTCCTTCACTACTGTTAATATCTAAGTGAAGAGTAAAGAGGCTTGGTTGAACATTTACTGGAACCCGCTATGTATCTTTGTTTGTAAGGATTTTTATGAAGTTTCGGAACCCAGTATAGATATGGTAATTCAAATTCATTTTGGTTGTTTGGAATTTTAAAAAATATTCAACACTGACATATGATTTTGAAGAATTTCTTGCTTACAAAGGAAACTATGAGTATAAGTTGGATCACCACTTGTTAGATTAAATCCAAGTTCCTCTAAAATAAATTTAATATAATGAGTATTAAAAGCTGCTTGGATACCAAGACTCATGAATAATGCTAATCACAACTCTATGCTTTCCCACATTGACAATTTATTAGGGGTGTATAATGTAAATTTTTGATATATAATAAGAACCAACAACACTGATTTAAACGACTTTGACTCCTTTAAAAGACTGCATATGTTCTATAAAGAAATCTTTATTCATTTTAATCAATGTAAAAAACTTCCCAATATAAAGAAAATGAATATGAACAAAATAAACAAGAACCGATCTGGAATAATAGACTTATTTTGTTTAAGGGAAAACGGTATTATTTAAAAATTGGGTTGAAAATATAAGATACGTAAAAGATCTCTTTTCAGATGGTGGATTTAAAACCATCGAAAATTTAGGAAAAGAAATTAAAACAAGAGACCCAAGGGCCTTAATGGTCAACTGAGTGTAATACAACAATTTAGAGGATCCATAGAGTATAAAATGAACTGAAAGTGAAGCTTTGTTGCCCAAAAGCAAGAAAAATAGGGTGATCAGGATCATCAAAATATTTAGTCTAGTATTCATTAACAGTTCATAAATTAGGTTCTAATCTGTTCCCCATTTATCATTCTCACCAGACAGTATATAGACAAACTATCAGTGCTTCTGCACTCTTTTAATTCCTTGTTGAATTCGCTTACATTGGCCTCTCTTGGTCTTTGATGAACATTAAATAAGACAAGTTATTTTTGTCTCATTTTTATTTATCTATTACTTACAAGTCTACCTCATCATTAAAACTATGAAAGTACTTTTTGTATTATACAATAAAAATTCTTGCATAATTCTCTTATTCTATTAACCGTTCAAGTACATTATTCACAGTGATTAATTATCACAAGTAAATGGTAAAGGGGAATAACTCCTCTCAGTAGAATACAAATTAATAGAGCCCTGGCCTGGACCAGAACACTTGACCAAATGGTCCTGATGTTCAAAAATCTGGTAAAGATACCCTTCCTTATTAAAACTTTTACTCTTTTTGCCTATGATATGCCCAGGTGCAGAGAAGATTTTTAAAGCATTAATGCAATTTTCACTATATAATAAATATAGCCCCGCCCTAAACTCAGAACCTCTGATCCAGGTGTCAAGAAATTCACAGTTTTGGAAGAGGCATCCTTGCTTATCATAACCATGTATTTGTTTAAATAATACCCAGGAGAAGAGAAGAAGATTTTCAAAGAAATAATGCACTTTCACTAAATGATCTGTATAGCCCCGCCCTAGCACCAGAACCCCTGACCCTGGGGTCATGAATTTCACAATTTTGGTAGAGTCACTCTTGCTTATCAAAGCTATATATTTAATTTGTTTCAATAATACCCAGGAGTAAAGAAGAAGATTTTCAAAGAAATAATGCTCTTTCACTATATGATCTATATAGCCCCGCCCTAGCACCAGAACCTTTGACCCTGGGGCTATGAATTTCACAATTTTGGTAGAGGGCTCAATGCTTATTACAATCATGCCAACAGTCTGACTGCTTGATGTCCAGGAGTAAAGAAGAAGATTTTTAAAGATTGCATTAATTTTGATGGTTTTGGCCCCACCCCTCAGGCCCCCCCGGGGGGGGGGGGGAGGGGCCACAAATTTCACCCATAGATGCTATATGCCAAAATTGGTTAAAATTGGTTCCAGAGAAGAAGCTGAAAATGTTCAAAAGTTTACGACCGACGAACGACGGACGACGCACGACGACGGACGAAAAGAGATAGCAATAGGTCACCTGAGTGAATCAGGTGACATAAAAAAGTCAAATTTATTGTGTGAACATAAAATGATCAAGACAATTTTTAAATATATTAGAGAAAAAAGTGAAGATCAACAATATAAATCAATTAATATAAAGAACAAAAGGTATTTCATTTTTCATGGAAATTATTGTAGGGCTGAAAGCAAGAAATGTAATTTTTTTCTATGATATCCTTCTAAGTAAAAAAGTTATTTCGCCAAAACATCAGCGAATACTTGGAGAAATGTTCAATGTTAGTCAAAAAATGTGGAAATCTATTTATCAGGAAAAGATTAAACTGGCTATAGTTAAAAACATTGCGGAATTCAATTAAATTATTGCACAATTTACTTTGTTGTAAAAAAATTATGGTAAAGTGGAAAAAGGATACCACAGACAAGTGTTCTCTCTGTTCTGTTGTAGAAGACATGCAACATCTTATTTTTGAATGTAGAAATGTTAAATATAATTGGGATATAGCTTCAACTGTGTTCAAAGTTAACATTCAATGGAAAGACATTGTTATCGGTTTTTATTTTGAACGTAACCAGAAAACATACTTTCTGAACAATTTTATTTCCTTTATTGAATTAAAAATATATAAATACAAAATGTTTTGTAGAATAGAAAATCTTTACGAAACTGAATATAATGTTGTACATCATATAAAAAATCTTTAGTATTTTGGTGTAAAGTAATAAAGTTTTGTAATTGCTCTAAATGTAGATATTATTGGACAGTTTATAAAATTACTGCAATTTGTTATACTATATAGATATAACTTCATAAAACTTAAGAAAAAAAAAATTGTTCATGTAATCTCTATGTATCAAATTAACTTATTTTTATAAGAAAAATTAAATAATTCCCGCTGATAGACGGTTTCTGTCTCTCTAGTAGTGCGGCTGAAGGGGAACCTAAGGACTGAGTGAATGTATGTGATATCCCTTTTGACAGCAATGGGAATGTATATTCATACAATATTAAATAAACTTGTACTTTTCTTTTGGTTGTAAAATTAACATAATAATTATTTCTTTAACTACCGATATTATGACTATTTGTATAATATACTATTATAAACTTTATATATGTATGAATATATGTATGAATATGTATGTGTATATGTATACCTGTGTGTGTATACAACACTATAATTCCAATCTTAATTTTATTTATTGATTTCCTGTGTTTTGATTGGACGAGAACAAATTCGAGAAAAAGTTTACACATCGATAAATTCTCAATCAGAACTACTTTCTTGACCTAGCTTTTATTGTAAAAAAATGAAAGAAATCATTACTTCTATTCTGTGTTTTAACTAAACAATTACAGAAACTTGAAATTAAATAAAAACAACGACATACAGGACTGACAGACGGGAACATTATGTTTATCTCACTGTCAGATCACGAGTGCGAATTTTAAATCTCTGAAGTCATATTCTCGACGTTCCTTATAGGCCTGCAAAACAAAATTTTAATCAACTCAGTTCTCGGTAGCACTGTGATAGGAAAGAGAAACGTACCTTAGACTCTTGCCTTATTAGCATCAAATTCATTTTTCTACAACCTGTATTTTGTCCCCTTTTTGAACAAACCAGAGCAAATATGGGTTGTCGTCGGTCTGCTACTTTCGTTTAAACAGAGCGTCTGTCGTTATGTCAACATGGTCAAGGACGACTTCTTTTTTGAAGTCTACTTGTATTTACGATATTTCTAGACTTAAACAATATTCGAAGAATTTTTATAAGCTTATTTCATTAAATGTTTTGACAATTAAAGTTGAACTTTATCGACATTCATCTTGATTGTGATTCATTTCCACATCGCGGCATAAAGTATTCCTTCGCTGTACAGATAACAAAATGGATGGGGGCTTCAAAGAGAAACAAATTTAAAACTTCGTAATTGGAATTATAAGAATTAAACGTTCTTTTTTCCAGAATTTATCGATGTGTAAACTCATGCCTTTGTACTCACAAACTTTACATAAAAGTGCTTTGCACTTTTATCCAGTTTGTGAGTACAAAGGCATGAGTTCACACATCGATAAATTCTGAAAAAGAACGTTTAATCCAATAATAATTATCATTATTCATTTTTCATCTACAGGTATTATTATTATCATGACATCATCCTGCGAGATGATGTAGGACTAATCTATGCTATTGTATTTCGATGGAACTTAGTTAGGGCCCCATCCCTAGCAGCTACCATAAAGATTCGTGTAGGGAATTCAAATACTATAGCATAGGTCTGGGAAATAGGAAAAAAATATAATGAGCCTTACAAAGACAATGTTGTTACCTGCTTTGTCAGCAGACACCAGTACGTACTGATCTTGTAATCTATCTAATTCTTTTTTTCACTTCTGGATTATTGATTACAGAAGGATAGATGGATCTCATATTGCCCCTCAATCTTTTAATGCGCGATTTTAACATACATCTGATACATTTAATCCATTCTGACAAAGTGTTAAGCTCTTTTTTTTATGTCTGGTCCTTCGCCTGGCGTAATCCTCTATATAATCCATAATATTTATGAAATTCCGACGTCAGTTTAAGGATCGGGGTTACCTATATTAAGGACCTTTTAAAATTAGTGATCTAAGGTAATCATTTTTAACTATATTTACAAAGGCCTGGTTTATTCTCTTTAGAGAAGTGGACAGGCTTTCGCCTAGATCCACTTCTCTTCGCAAGCCTTCATGTTTTGATTATGGAAAACGTGTAAATCTCGAACCGGTGACGGTCTACACTTCAACTGACATTTCGTCTAAAATTCGTCGAAATGTACGTAATAGACGTGTTATATTAACAAGTTTAACATAAATACACACAACTGTCACAAGAAAACTGACCTTTAAGTATTGTTAATCCATTTTCACAAGTTCTCCATCCCGGATTTAAATTATGTGCAAGTAACTCTTGAAGTATTCAAAAATCTCTAATTCGGATAATAATGGAAACTATTTTTACAAAATAATAATGAAACAAGAGAAATCGTCTACTCTTTTTAAACTAACGAGACAGTATTTCCTCAAGTTTCGTTCAAATTCTTTTGATCTTGTTTTAAATCTGTTTTCATTTCTCGGGAAAGGATATCGTTTAAAAATAAAAGAACCTTTTTTTTAGTATTGTCAGTGAGGAAGTAATTTACATTTAAATTGTATTAAAACAGTAAAAATAAGTATAGGTAATAATATTAATCTTGAATAATATGCTAAATCAAAAGCGAGTTGTCAAAAACTGTTTTGAACATTAAAATACATCTTCGCCAATTTTTCCAAATTATCCGACTTAAAATTTTCAATATTTTCTAATAAGCTCTGGTAGATAAACATTAGTTTAAATCCGGGATGGAGAACTTGTGAAGATGGATAAACAAAACTTAAAGGTCAGTTTTCTTGTGACAATTGTGTGTATTTATGTTAAAATTGTTAATATAACACGTCTATTACGTACATTCAGACGTATTTTAGACGAAATGTCAGTTGAAGTGTAGACCGTCACCGGTTCGAGATTTACACGTTTTCCAGAATCAAAACATGAAGACTTGCGAAGAGAAGTGGATGTAGGCGAAAGCCTGTCCACTTCTCTAAAGAGAATAAGGCCTGGTTTACATTATAAGATTGAACATTAAAAGTTGTTTACGTAATTGAGGTTCTGTTAGTTCTACGAAAGGCATATCTCTACTGAAGTATGACGTATTAGCTCATATCAACTACTCAAATTATACATAAAGATAAGATAGGGTCTTTATGCATAATACAACGTACGTTGCACTGACTATGTAAGAGTGTATAATATTGAATTAAACATGTATTTAACTAGATAAATACATGTATGTTTTTAAAAGAAAAAACAATGTGTAAGAAGCTAAAATATCGATGGACTAACTTTCGCATTGGTGAGTTTCTGCATTCCACGAGTAACCTGCACAACATGCTTTGAAGCCCCTATAAACATATATTTTTGAGTAAAAAATTCTGTTACAATTTAAGCAACATATTGACTTGTTATTCATGAAGAAATCGATATATTTTATATAAAATTATTAAAAGGAAATACCTACTTCTCACATACTGGAATATCCGTTGAACATGAAAAAGAAAAATATAAGTGCTTAAAATAAATATACATAGCATAATTACTGACTTATTATGCATCGGGACTCAAAGCACTATTTATGCCATCAAATCATTTTTAGGTTTGATTTTGATTATAAGGGCAATAGATTGATTTCCTTTTTCAGTCGATGCATTGTAAGGACCTTGACACAACTCCAAGTGCTAAAAATGATGATATAAATGTTTAGCATTTTATTAGAACGCATGAATGTTTTTAAAACTTTTAATTCAAGTTGTTTGCTATATTGAATAACTATTGTAATTATTGAAAGTATTTTCATTTTAAGAAGGAAGTCTTAACTAGTGCCAAAGAGTACCCACCCGTAGTAAATAATAATAATAATAATAAACAATTGAAATATTTCGACCCTGTTACCAGCATTCATCAATCGTTTGTATTTGCATGCATAGCAACTTAACATCGAACAATGTACTATGACGTCACAATGAACATATACAAACTGAGAGGCAACGTCATGTAAAAAATTGCGACAAAAACATATGAAAATGTTGCGAGAGCTAATATTATACATGTGTAATCATAATTTTTATCATACCATATAAAATACTAACTTACGAGGACACTACAGTATTTACATATATGTATATTTCTTTAAGAGATGATTTTAAAGCATACGAAATAAAATATATTTAAAAAAAAAATCATACAGTAACACCCAAATGCTCATTAACAGACAGAAGTGTTCCCTTTTTTGATACCAAACGGTACAATAGTATTTAACTTTTTCCTCCAAAGATTTTCTCTATATTTACGGAAAATGTCATTCTTATACAGTTTTTCAATGCCCATTATATTATAATCATCTGCTGTGTGTACACCTGAATAAAAAATGTGCAGCCATGGGGTCATTTGATTCTCTTCTGATTAGAGATAAATTAAAAACATGTCTCTGATATAAACTCCCGCCAGTTTCTCCCACATACACTATTTTGTTACACTTTTTACAAAATAAAATTCTTACACAACATTCTAGGATTACAATTATTATATTTTTTTTACCTGAAAGATTATCTTCGAACTAGCTGGTTTTAACAACATATTTACACAAAATTCATATTTAGCCTCGCGTGCACACGGTTCACACAAATTTCCTTTCTTAAAAAATAAATTATTATGCTTTTTGTATACTAAAATGTCTTTTCTAAAAGCTACAACTGGTGTCTTTTGGAAAGGAGTTTAAGACTATCAGAATTTTCCATATTTTTTTGACGTTTCTTTAAAATGTTATGCAAGTTAGGAAGTCCTTTGTAATAGGTCAATACCAGGGGAATATGATCACATTGCGTTTTATTTTTTCTATAATTCAGCAGATTCGAGCGACTGAGATTATCAACTTTCATAAGTTGTTTTTTCTACTTCATAAATGGAATACACGTAGCCCCGTTTCCTCAGGTTCCTTTTCACTTTTTCACGTTGGTTTTGATAGTTTTCCTCTGTGAAGCGAATACGACGTGCTCTAAGACCAAGGCCGTAAGAAATTGAACGTTCTGTAGATTCGGAATGGCTGGAGCTTTTGTTAACGTACATGTGTTTGTCGGTTGGTTTGCTGTATAGATCTGTTGTAAGAAAACCGTTTTCCAGGGAAATAGAAACATCAAGAAACTCAGTGAAAAGCGCAGGTCAAGTTGAATGTTGGTGTGTATATTATAAGCAGTCGTATGGAAATCATGTAGTTCATCTTCTGTTCCCGTCAATATCCCAAAAATGTCTTCAATATATCTCAGGTAGAAAAGTTCTTGTTTTTTTCAATTCTCAAAAAGAATATTTTCCTATTCCCCCATATATACACAGGCATAGTTCCGTCCGAGTTTTGATGCAATAGCGATGCCTTGAGTTTGGATATAATGTTTATTGCTGTTACTAAAATTATTATTTTTATTGTAAGACAGCATCCATCATTTCCAGAATACTTTTAGTGTCAATTTTTTTCTGTCGTTCTTTTAAAATCTTTTTAATGACTTCCCTTGCCTCTTTTCTAGGTATACTAAGATACAGCGCTTTAACATCCATGTAAAATAATATAGATGAATTTGGCAACGGTTGATTTAATGTTGAGAGTTTCCTTAAGAAATAGGTTGCATCTTGATTGTAACATTTTAAAAAATTATTTGCATCCTCAATTGCAAGCTGCGATTCGACATACTCTGCTAGCTTTTCTGTGGGATGTTGACGGCAATTTACTATAGTTCTCAGTGGATGGTTCTCCTTGTGTACTTTTGGATTGGCCTGTAGTTTAACGGAAGACATTTCTGTTGGTAAAAGGTAGTGCTGTAACTCAGTCGAGATATATCCTCTTTTATGTATGTTATCTACTAACTTTTTTAAATTGTTGGTCATTTTTTACCTCTGTCTCTGACTTCACTGTATGATGAGCTATTCAGCATATAGTTTTTCACTTGATCAACGTATTTATCTGTATGAATAAAAACTATTCGTGATTCTTTGTCTGTCGGCCTAATGATGATGTTTGGATCCTCTAGAAGCTCTCCTATAGCATTTTCTTCTGAGTTTGTAATAATGCTCAACAATTTTCAACTCAATCCCCTGATTACGTCTTCCTTAACTTGTCTAAGAGTGAAGTATCGTGCCTATGTATGAATTAAGTTTGATCGAGAGGTATACGTACAGTTTCCCTTAATTTTATTAGCATGGAATGTTTGCTTGTGTATGAACATGATAGGTAATCGCTAATGTGACTAATTCAATATATAAGGATATCACCTCAGACACAAAAAAATCAGGCACTTTTTCTTAATCAATTAGTTAGGTGTTACAAATCATAGTTATGTAACAAATTACACGCAATGAAGATATATAGAACTTTTGGTTTCTACAATACTTGTAATTGAGGAAAGAGCTCAAGTAGATTTAATTGCGACAGATAGGATTTAAAGAAATGAATTAAATAAAAACATGTTTTATTTTTACTCATATATTTTTTTATCTTTTGCTGTAATTGTATGCTGTTATTGATTATCCCTAAGTTGAAATCGTGAAAAATCGTTCTGAAATTGTAGTCTGAACTTTTTTCCTATCGCTGGTTTTGGTTTGGTATGTGAGTCGATCTTATTGATTTACAGTTCAAGTTTTTCATTCTTACCGATATATATATATATATATATATATATATATATATATATATATATATATATATATATATATATATATATATATATATATATATATATATATATATATATACATATATAGAAAGCACTACAAAAACCAACAACACTGTATATCCTAAGTGTCGGATCTACTAAATAGATACAAAGTCAAGGATGGAAATTTATATAAAGAACTAAAAATGACCAACGACACGAACAATAAAAATTGTCAAATTTTCGGGACGCCCTGTCCCTTCCTATATATATATATATATATATATATATATATATATATATATATATATATATATATATATATATATATATATATATATATATATATATATATATATATGAGGTTTGTTCCAGAAAATCTATTTTCTATATTTTTTGCTTCACTTAGGAAGGGACAGGGCGTCCCGAAAATTTGACGATTTCTATTGTTCGTGTCGTTGGTCATTTTTAGTGCTTTATATATATATATATATATATATATATATATATATATATATATATATATATATATATATATATATATATATATATATATATATATATATATATATGAGGTTTGTTCCAGAAAATCTATTTTCTCTATTTTTTGCTTCACTTATATTATAAAGTTAAAAATTGGCATACATTAAAATCCACATTTTATATATAGTGGTCGCAAAAATACTACCGCTATTGAAATAATATCTATCATTGAAATTTTTTTTTCAATAGTGGTCGTTATTTCAATGGTGGCTGGAACAGTGCACCCATTATTGAAATAACGACAACTACTTGAATAATTATTTAAATAGTGGATATTATTTCAAAACCGATTTTATTCGTGTAAGCACTATTGGAAAAAAAAAAAACTGTAATGTTATAACTTTCAGACTTAGTTTAGTTACAGTACCCGCAACGTTATTTTTGACATGATACACGATAGGAAAGGATGCACGCACAATACGATAGGATATCAGGTTTTCACGATAAACGAAAAACCTGATGAACGCAGAACACGATAAAGGCAAAACCTGTTAAACGCAAAACACGATAAACGCAAAACCTGATAGGATACACGATTGGTTATTTAAATTAAAGACAATTGTGTACAAAACGAAATATCACATGTAGCTACATAGACTGATTATTTGAATACAATATCTCTAATAAATCTCATTAATGTACATGAACGTATTTATTTATAATTTAGTAATTCACTGAATTTATTTTACCATTTGAAATTAAGTAACCAATTTCCAAATGTCTGAAATACCGTTTTCGATATTTTACGTATTGCTATTTTATTTATTTTTACGTGTTTTATCAATACATAAGAATTAAATGCGTACATTTTGACAACAATAAAAGAATACTAGAAACTCGTTGCGAGCAACGAGAGGTCTTCCCTCCTTTTCTCCATCCTTGTATTATTGTATGCAAGTAAACATATTTATATATGCTAGTAATAGTGACACACACAGGAAATGCGCACATTAAAAGAAATACTTAATTAGATAAATATCACAATGAAATAGGTGGGTAGAATTCAACGCAGACGTTGAGAAAAATATGGATCAAAAATATTGTTCAAAGTTCATTTTATGCCATTGCAGGCAATTTTTTTTTTCTGAGATGACCAGGAACATATTTTATCGTTTAAACATAGAAGAAGGAGAAATACTCATAAACACGATTTTTCATCTTTGCTAACAAAGAGTTGGAATTTCTTACATGTACTCACAGATCAGATGACTGAAGGCCCATAATTCAATGTCAGATTACTTATTTTATTGCCTTTGCAGGATACATTATTTATATTTTCGTAAACGGGCTATTCATTTCGAAAAACGCCATATACTCTATCTTTAATTGTCAAATTACCCCCATGAAAGGCATTCATTTCATTTTAGAAATGGGATAGAAAAGTCTTATTTGTATCAATTTTTTATGATACTGAAATAATATTTTTTTATCCTTTTGATGAATCATTAACATTTTGCCCAAGACAATAAGGAAGGTGGATTGAAAATCAACTGCAAAGAAGAATTTCAATCCAATGTTTATTAAAACGTCCGCAATAAACTCCATGCGGACTTCGGAGAAAACATTCGATTCAAATTAATGTTTTCTCGGACGCCCGCGATTAATTCCATGCGGACGTTTCTGAAAAAATTGGATTGAAATTCTACTTTCAAAAAGCATTTCAATCCAGTTTTGAAAACAGATAAATATATCAAGTTTGGATTTATCAATTTTCAAACAAATTATATATTAAGCATGTTAAAAAGAATCTCTATAATTCCTGTAAATTTCATTAGAAAACATTGAAAACATGAAAGTGTGAAAAATTCAACTTTTTAAATTCGCTTCCGGTAACGACCAGAAGAAGTTACAACAAACGAAAAGTCACGTCCTGGTTAGTTTTTATCACCATCTATAATCCCTGAAAGTTTCACATTCACATGAAAAAACAAGACCTTTCAGTTAAAACTGAAAGGCGGCTTTCAGTGACTTTTCAGTGGCCATTCAGTCACTGAATGGCAGGTACATTTCAGTGACCTTTCAGTTACCTTTCAGCCACAATTTAGGTACCTTTCAGTCACCATTCAGCTGACACATTTCAGTTATCTTTCAGTGACCCTTCCGTCGTCACTTTCCTTCGCCTTTAAGTGACATTTCCATTGCTTTTCAGAGACCTTTCAGTCGTAATTCAACTACCTTTTCATCGGCTTTTCATTAGTTTATCAGTAGTTATTCCTTTATTTTTTATTTTTTTTTTTTAATAAAATTATTCACATTTTTAAATGTGTTTCTTTTTTAACATAAAATTATGATAAGTAGAACTGGTAATGGTTAGATGTTCAATCGTCTTTAAATTGTTTACTAGAATGTTAAATTGTAATTATTAACTATAACATTTATGTCTACATGCAAATATAATTTTATAAACGTTAAAGATTATAATTCAACTGTGGACTCATAAAATTCAAAATGATTTTCGAATTTCTAATTTGTTTCATGAAAATTGATCTAAAAAAAGAAAATTATTCAAATGATGAAAAATAATATTTGTATCAGACTTTAATGAACAGGAATAGAATTGTCTTATTTTTTTTCTTTCTGTAAAATCTCTAAATCTGTTAAGAATATTTTCTCAAGCTGATTCAATTTGATAAGTTGTTAAATGAATAAACAGACAGTCAATCTGAAAAAAAAAAATCGAGGATATCGGTCAAAATGCTTCTCTATATGAGTGAAAAAAATCTCGAATGGGACGTAAAATAATATACATTTAATCAATTCATAATTAACGGTGTATCTTATTTCGTCTTTTCTGTCAAAAACAGGAGTGGTAATACAGACGTAACTCTGGTGTTGATAATATAATAAAAATGCATATATAATACTATATCTTACATTCAAATATCTTTACACCCGTTTGATTTACTGTAAATAAATACAATGCATTTTAATAGGGACTAAGGACAGCGATAAACTATATTACATACTATTGTCAACCCATATGATAAACATGTTCCAAAATTGTCCCCTCTTTTCCAAAAATCAAAGAACAGTTAACCACTGTACCCCAAAAATGTCATCCTTCTCCCACTACAAAATGTACTGCAGGCTTCTCAAATACTCAAAGCTTGATAGAATATTGATGCAGTATCTTTATTTCAGTTAAATAACATAACTAACAAATGTCATTGTTTGACTTAAATTTCTCAGGCAGCTCTTCAATTTAATAAGAAAAAAAAAGCGACAAGACCTTAAGGCACCACTCACGATAGAATACTGCAGTGTTGCAACAACTGTTAAAATAACGACCACTATTGAAATAATTATTTCAATAATTCTTTAGAGTACATTTCTAAACCACATACAGATCGTAACCACTATTGAAATAACGTTTACTATTGAAAAAAAAAAATATTTCAATAGTGGTTGAAAGTGCATTTCAAAACAAAACACAGGATGCAACCAGTATTGAAATAACGTTCAATTTTCAAACAATAATTCCAGAAGAGGTTTTGTATGCATTTCAAAACATAAACCAGGTTGCATCAATTATTGAAATAATGTTCACTTTTGAGATAAAGACTTCAATAGTGATTGATTTTGTTTGTTTGTTTGTTGTTTAACGTTCCTCTCGAGAATTTTTCACTCATATGGAGACGCTACCACTTGCTGGTGGAGAGCTGCAAATTTTGTCCTATACTCGGCACTTACGGCCATTGAGCAGTGAGGGATCTTTTTCGTGCCAGCACCTACTGCGACATGGGATTATCGGTCTTCACATCCCACAGTGGGATTCGAACCCGCGACGTTAGGATCAACTCCTTACTCCGCGACTCTAGAGCAGACGTTCTAACCAGTGCCCCACGCGGGCGACTTCAATAGTGATTGAAATAATGATTTCAATAGTGATTGAAATAATGATTTCAATAGTGATTGAAACAATGATTTCAATAGTGATTGAAATAATTATTTCAATAGTGATTGAAATAATTATTTCAATAGTAATTAAAAAAATTATTTCAATAGTGATTGAAATAATTATTTTAATAATTGCTGACAATAACTTCAATACCAAATCAACATTGCAAGCCTTATTGAAATTTATAATATTTATAAATAAAACAACGTGTGCATGTATTTGACCCGCTTAGGACAGCACTGAAGCAGATAAACATATATACAAAAAAGTTCAGCACTTGTCAAGGAAAAAATGATTATGCACAAACAATGTTCTTTATTTGGAGTAAACAAACATGTTACATAACACATGATTCATGTGTCCCGTAAATAAGGTTGAAAATCAGCAAGTATGTGTGCTGGTTATAAAGGCATGTTTAGAAAATGAAAGTATTTAAAAACTCTAACGCTTGAATATTTATTAAGGTCTTCCGTCATCAAGGAAGACCTTATAGTGATTCTACTGTTTATTATTATTATTATTATTATTGATTTTTTTTTCGCCCAACTAATTTTGTGCACGTCATTTCTCAAAGACTACTGGATAAATTTTAATGAAATTTGCAGGAACTATGTGTTGTAAACAAGTTATTTCATCAAAGAGATAATTTGGAAAATCACTTCCGGTGCCAAGTTACGGACCATTTTCTGAATTTAAAATGACATTTCGTCCGCGGATAATCTCAAGAATGGTAAAAGATATCAATCACATGATGAAATTCCACCATTCAGTCGACGGAATGGTAACTGAATGGCCACTGAAAAGTCACTGAAAGCTCATCATTGGCACGAACTGGGAGGAGGTTACGTTTGCCTATGTGCATGTTGTGGACATGAATCTCTACCGATTCCCATTAGGCCCACATAACTTTTGGGTTGTCATCAGGTCTTGAGGCTGCCACATAATAAAGATGACTTGGCATACTCTTTATTCACTTAAAGAGTTGCTCATATTCTTTTAGTTTGGAAGCAGCAAAGGGTTTTTTTCTTTAGACCTGTAAATATGCACGGTAAAATAAAGTGTATACTCTCTGCGTCAAATGTTTCCCTAACAGAATTATCAGTTCCAGTCTGGGGCCCAATGTCCTGGATTGATTTTACATCCCTCTCTAGTCCCTGCTTCTCCATGGCATCATATTTTTTGACCTCATTACTTTGTAAATTTAAGATATTGGTAAAATAAACACAGATTTTCTTATTTCAATTTTTTATATTATCATGTTAATTAACCTACAAAAGAGTAAAAAGGAATACAAATGATATTATGTCTCAGCATAATTAATTAATTAATTGTATTTTGTTTAACGTCCCTCTCGAGAATTTTTCACTCATATGGAGACGCCACCACTTGCCGGTGGAGAGCTGCAAATTTTGTCCTATACTCGGCACTAACGACCATTGAGCCGTGAGGGATCTTTTACGTGCCAGCACCTACTGCGACACGGGACCTCGGTTTATACGGTCTCATCCGAAGGACCGGTCTCCACGTCCCACAGTGGGATTCGAACCCGCGACGTCAGGATCAACTCCTTACTTCGCGACTCTAGAGCAGACGCTCTAACCACTGCGCCACGCGGGCGACTATTCCTCAGTATATATACCTAATATGAAGTTCATTCAAGAACAAGTAGAATATTGATGAGAATTCCTGTCTCAAGACCTTGGGGTGTATGAACCATACTTGACACAATGCCCTGAGAAATCCGAGCATCCGTCTCCACCAATCGCAAATGGTAATCCCCTTAGCCTTCCTGGTGGCGACCTGCACCCGAGCAACAGCTGGAAACAGAACCTGTAAGGATATCATACAAAATTTTCAAAACTATTCTTTTTTCTGCAATTTAGATTTTTTTTTTAATATTCTTACACTGAAAATTCTTAAGAGGGACGTTAAACAACGAACAAACATACACTGAAAATAAAATTTTCATGATTCTGTAACATTTTATTATATTTTATGCTAATACTTGAATGTAAAAAAAATTGACTTCTCTCTGATGAGACGTAAGGTCCTCCTGGAGATGGAAGAAGCACCAGTAAAAGTCAGCAAACGGATAACTTTTGCTTCAAGAGTTCCAGAGAAGAAAATGCTGGCTGAGAGAGCTAGGTTCCCAGCAAATATGGATTCCTCGTACGGCTGGCTCCTCCACTTCCAGGACAATCCACAAATTTCGCATACTGCTACATGTACATCTGTACTACTTTCACCAGCACTAAGACTCTGGCATATTTGTTGCAACTTCTGCAGTTCCTGAACAATTCAAGAAGCTTGGTAATGGAAACTATGAATTTTCTCCCCTCTAATGGATTTTCTTGTACCTCACAACTGAAATGAGAAATTTAAATATGCCTTAAAAATTTTTGCATCCCCTTCAATACAGAAAACTATAGATAAATTATTAATTGCAGAAAACTATGCACCTCTTTTGTAATCTTTGTTACATATCAATGAAAACTTATATTTCTAATTTTATAATTACTAACAAGATGTGTTTGTGAAACACTGATGCCCCCGTATGGCAGCTTATGGCGAAGGTTAAAGTTTCTAAAATGCAAGTCAAAATCCAGACCAAAAGATTAAAAGATATGTTAAATTTGGAAGCCCTAGCTGCAACTGTTCAAAAGTTATGGCGAAGGTTAAAGTTTTTTAAAAGTAAATAAAACATCAAGGTCAATGTCAAAGTTGTTGGTATCCAAAGGAAGGTCTTGTCACAAGGATTACATATGTAAATTATGAAAGCCCTAGCATCAACCATTCAAAAGTTATGGCGAAGGTTAAAGTTTTTCAAAAGTAGGTCAAACTCCAAGGTCAAAGGGTCAAAGAGGTTGATATTCAGAGGAAGGTCTTGTCACAGGGAATACACATGTGAAGTTTGAAACCCCAAGCACCAACTGTTCAAAAGTTATGGCCAAGGTTAAAGTTTTTCAAAAGTGGGTCAAACTCCAAGGTCAAAAGGTCAAAGTTGTTGGTATCCAAAGGAAGGCGTTGTCACAAAAAATACACATGTGAAGTTTGAAACCCCAAGCACCTACTGTTCAGAAGTTATGGCCAAGGTTAAAGTCTCATAAAATTTTGCAAAAGTGGGTCAAACTCCAAGGTCAAGATCTAAAGGTCAAATATGATGGTACCCAAAGAAAGGTCTTGTCACAAGAAATGCACATGTGAAATATGAAAGTCATAGCTCCAACCAATCAAAAGTTATGGGCAAGGTTAGAGTTGACAACAGACAAACAGACAAACAGATAAACAGACAAACTGACAAACAGGACAAAAAAATATACCCCCGGGATCTTTCGATCCAGGGGCATAAAAAGCTAAGACTCTTGCATCATCAGATCTAGAGCTGGTACCAGAGGGATCATACAATAACAGGTCGCTTTCCGCCTGACGTGCTACTGACTCTTCACAATGGACTCTTGCTCAAGATCTGGTTTTGGCTTTGACCTAGGAGATGCTATCAAAGTGGATTCCAATACAATAACGCGTGGATGCAGATCTACTTAATTGCAAACTTGAACGACAATTAAATCAACTTCATCTTGGAGTAAGGTGATTGTTCAACTGATTCCTTAGTATGCAATCAGTCTCAATCATTTGCTAGGAGAATATATTTCAAAATTTGACATGAGAAATTACATTTTATAGATGAATAGGTATCAGGTGATGACTAATAAAATTCACTGTACCACATTTTGTCACTTTGAATTTTAATCACATTTCTGGATATTAAATTCTTCTAGAACAATAATCAAACAATGGGGAAATGTAATTTTTAAAGGGTACACAATAATAGAGCTTCTAACACTGATCTCATATTCCTTACCCATCAATGACATTGCTTCTAGCACTGAATACCTTGCCTTTGGATTTATCCGTATTCATTCAACACGTTTTCATTCATCTAGGTACAGAACAAATTATTCATACCCTTTTCCTCTCGCGTATGTCAACAGCCTCGCTTTTTGTAGCAGGTGGGCTTGCGCCTGTCGGAGACTCGACAAAGGGTGTATTGAGATTGTCAATTTTCCTCTTGGGTATCGAGGGAAGGGATCCTCGACATAATTGACGCTTGGCTGACATTCCAATCTTTCATCAAGAAAAACTGGCCTCAAAATAATCGTCCTATAAATGGTCTGAACAGATCAAGGTATACTCTGAGTGTCCATGCCTGTCTGCTCTTGTCAATTTCACGAATCGAGTCCATGCTGATCGCTGCTTCTCGTCCTTGGGAAAAATGTGAATCGTGCGTGAGTCTGTATCCCGCCACAACATAAATGCCTCTTCTGGATTATATTCACTCACTGTTCACGAAATACATTGTCTTCAACACGAAGAAGGACATTCACTTTGAGCACGAATGCAGTTTTGATATGTCACTTTCGGCTAGAGCCTCGTTTTTGGTATTAGAAAGGTGAGTTTATGCATAAATTTCGGTTTTCACCAAGTATCTCGCTTGCGGAGAAAAAAATTAAACTATTTTTTAGGGGGGAGGGACCACTATTATAAATCAATTACTTTAAGATAAACCCAACATTTATCAGTACTTCTTTTGGACTTTAACAGGCTATAAGGAAAGTTGTATCTTTGAAAGGAAACATTAGAGCATTAGTTGCAGTTTTATGTAAATTAAAAACTTTGTAACTGTAATCAATTTATGTACCCTTTTCACTATTATGCAAAGTAATTATCAGTTAGCGGATAAAAGGTATTTACTTAGTTTATTATAATAAAATTTATTTATTCAGAATTTCTACATATTCACGAAATAATTTTTTATTGTTGGCATTGTTGTCACGAAAAAATTCCGAATTATGAATTATTATCTTGAGATAGGGGAGAGGAAGGGGGCGTTTGCCAACATTAAAAAATAAAAATATTTGGATGAATATTTCCTAGGTCTAAGGTAATGTTTATATATATATATATATATATATATATATATATATATATATATATATATATATATATATATATATATATATATATATATATATATATATATATGACTTTATTGACGATGTGCCTCTGAAACAAATGAAAACCAAGAAATTTTGAAAAAAAATAATCACTGCTTTAGCATTGATTTATTAAATAGGATAAAATAAATATGAGCAAAAAACATAAAAGAATTGCAGTAATATTGAGTAGACACTTCACCTGTCTCTTTTGATAAATTGCATTTACCAGCACTAGTGTAAGAACAAAAATTTACAAAAGGGTTACGGCACGATTTCTCTGTTAAGATCGTTTCATTCAATCGCAAATTAAACGCTTTTAATTGATTTCCGAAAAACGCTGGGTATGTTTTTGACACTTTCCCCCGACTGCCGCGAGTATAAAAGAGGGACGCACGTGGCGAATTCCTCCTCTTACTCAACCAACTACTCCAGTGTTCTGCACTTGTAATAATTGTTATAATCGTGTAAACCTAGAACGGTTCTATTGAAAACCTTCACCATGCCACCCATAAGATCCAAGAAGGCCAATGCCATTGCCAATTCCACCAGGGCAGAAGCAAGCTATAGGGCCAGAGGATCCAAGCAGCAGAAGAGTAGAGGTGGAAGGAGGAATTTAGTGGCCGTCCGCATAGCCCCAACTGAAAAAAAAACAACACTAGAATAGCAGGCCAGGGACGAAATGTGCTCTAAAGAAGTCAGTCCAGCCTCCACGAGGACGGTCGAGGACCCTGGGCATGAGTTGCTGGTTAATAAGGGTAGGCAGTTAGATTTCACTAGTTCTTGGCCTGCCCCGGAGGAAGCTGCCGTGACATCGGCAGATAGTTTCGGGGCGATGCCAAACATGGAGGTTTGTGCTGGGGACAATATAGGTGCACATGTACCACTTTCATTGAAACAAAAAAATTGGGCTGATAATTATATCAATTTAGCCTTACAAAGTGCAGTGCAGAGCTGCTTCACTTTTCTGCTGGGAGTAGTTTTGTATTGAACGAAAAGGGCGACCTTGATGCTAAGCCTAAAGTGTTAAATGACAAAATTACAACCATCGATAGATGGACAGTTGCCTTTCTTATGTTTTTGCATTCAAAGACATTCAGCGGCCGAATCGGGCGGCCGAATTGGTGCAGTACATGTTTGTTATTCGCGATGCGGTGAGGAAATTTCCCGGCATGGGTTGGAGAAATTAAGACGACCAATTTAGAGTGCGCCAAGCAATTTCTTACCGCAATTGGTCACAATTGAATTCTGATTTATGGTTACGCTTGATCGCTGTCCCGCCCAAGCCAGAATCTAGCCTCGCTGCAGCGCACGCGCCAACCCAAACTGGTGTCTGTTTTAGCTACAATAGGGGCCGTTGGAACACAGCCAACTGCAGATATGCGCATCTATGTTCTATTTGTAAGGGAAAGCACACGGGATTGAGTTGTTCAAAAAATGACACATTTCGTACCTCAAAGGCTTCAAACAGCACCGCTGCAACAAAAAAACCCCAAAAATTTGAATTGGCAAACTCCCCTATTAACACTTCAGCTTGAAGAAAGCCCTTACAAATCATCCAAACTTGCAAATAGCAAAAGAATTTATGAATGGTTTTCAATTTGGTTTTCGCTTGCATTACCATGGTCCCCGAGAAAAAAAAAACGGAGGCACGTAATTTGCCCTCATTTCATAAACATGCAGGTGTTGCCAGAGATAATATCGAGAAGGAAATAGCTAAAGGACGGATGGCCGGTCCTTTAAAATCGCGACCTAAGTCAAATTCGCGAGATTCGCCCCTGGGAATAGTGCCCAAGAAAACAGGAGGGAAATTCAGGGTTATTCACCACCTCTCCTACCCTACCCATAACTCCGTCAATGACTTTATTGACGATGCGCTTTATTCGGTTAATTACACAAAATTTGACGAAGCCATTAGCATGGTTCAACGTGTAGGGCGCGGATCGTTCCTAGCCAAATCGGATATCAAAAGTGCTTTCATATTATTGCTCAATTGGCCTGGTGATTTTGAGCTTCTGGGTTTCAAATTCGACAACTGTTATTATTTTGACAAATGCTTACCCTTCGGTTGTTCGATATCCTGTTCTACATTCGAGAAATTTTCTTCTTTTTTGGAGTGGCTAGTTGGTGAGCGCGCCGCGTCTAGAGAAGTCTTACATTACTTGGATGATTTTTTGTTCGGTGGCAATACAGCGGACGAGTGTCAAATGATCGTCGATACTTTCATACAAGTATGCAAGGAATTAGGGGTTCCAATAGCATGGGAAAAAAATGAGGGTCCCCAAAAAGTCATTACTTTTCTTGGACTAGAAATTGAGACTGAGAAAAATGCAGGTCATATTACCGGAAGAAAAAGTTTACGAAATCAGCATGATTATTAATGGCATATTGCGAAAATCGAAAACCAACTTGAAAACCATTCAATCTTTTATAGGTTATTTAATTTTGCCTGTAGAGCAATTCTTCCTGGTCGCACTTTCTGCAGGCGGCTGTCAAATGCAACTCGTGGGTTATCTAAACCCTATCATCATTTAAGAATAACAAAAGAGATAAAGGTGGATTTGCATGTTTGGCTGGAATTTTTTGACACATTTAATGGTTTCGTTGTATTTCAAGACAGGTTTTGGGTTTCTGATATAGATTTAGAACTTTTTACAGATAGTTCGGCGCGTCGAGGAAACGGCATGGGATTTTACTTTAGCGGTGCATGGACTTACGGCGTATGGCCAGAGTTTTGGTTCAATAAGGGCTATACCAATGATATCACTGTGTTGGAATTTTTTCCCTTGCTCGTTTCAGTATTTGTTTAGGGGGAAAAGTTGCGCAACAAAAAAGTTTTATTTCGATCTGATAATCAATCAGTAGTACATATCGTAAATTCGATGACATCAAAATCATGTTTAGTTCTGATCTTGTTTCGCAAATTCATTCTTAAATACTTGCAGTTGAACATTTCATTTAAAGCACAGCACGTCTTTGGTTGTCGGAACTCATTGACGGACAGTTTGTCACGTTTACAATTTCAGCGATTTCACAAGTTAGCTCTGGATGCAGACAGTCAGCCGACACCATTTCCAACGATCCTTCTGATTAATATATAGTTAGAAAGTCGCTAGAAGGGTTGCGAAGATTAAATAGAACAAAAGACCACCGAGCACTATTTCGGAGGAGCTCCCCATTAAAATCTGTGGCGCTCTACGCCAGGTGTGTTATGTGGAATACGAAACAAATTTGTTTAGATAAGTTTTTCCTTGGCTTTTTACGGCCTATTTAGGGTAGGGGAGTTAGTGTATACTTCAGAACATTGCGTCCATGTACCATTAACAGCTGAGGATATAAAATTTTGCACGTTCAAAAGCGTTTCTTGTGTCTCTCTATACGATTCTCAAAAACTGATCAAAAGGAAAGGTAACTTGTAATTTATTACTATCTATTCATCAAAAACACATTTGCCCAGTCTATAACTTGAAAAAATGTCTTGCAGTGAGACCAAGTGTTGAGGGTTCCTTATTCGTGTATAGTAATACATCTCCGCTAACTAGATTTCAGTTTAACGGAGTCCTGAGAAAAACCCTTTTGACAATTAATCACCCAATTTCCTCTTACAAATCGCATTCTTTGAGAATTGGAGGCGCAACGTGTCTCGCTTTAAAAGGGGTATCGCCTGACAAAATTCAGTTACTGGGGCGCTGGAAATCAAGCGCATTCCTTAAGTATATCAGAATAGATATGATGTAAGCGTGTTAATGAATTGTATTTACCATATTATTTATTAATTCTCTAGAGCACCTTGTTTGGATTGTTGGATCTTCGATTGTTTACTGGGCATGTAGATTGGCAGCTGCAAATTTAACTACTAACTTACGTTTGGATAATTTAGGCGTACAGGTAACTTGGATAGGCAAAAGGGGCATGAGATGGGGGATTTATCGATTGTATTGAGAAAAATGGAGCTAAATGTCCTCCTCCCGCATATTTAATAATCCACCTGGAGGGGAATGATATGACATCAATTAGGAGCGAGGAATTGTGTACCAGAATAGAGCATGACATATGCGTAATCGTGAACAGATTACCAAGCTGCAAAATAATATGATCTGATATACTCCCACGCCGAAATTGGATAGGGGGCCGTGACATATGCTCTGTCGAATGGAAACGGAAAAGAGTTAATAGAGTCGGTCGTAGGACGGTCGCATCTGTTAACGGTAGAGTTATCAGTCACCCTGATATAGAATTTTCGGAGGAGGGCCTATACCGCGTTGACGGAGTGTATATGTCGGATGTGGGAAATGCAATTATAACTTTACTATCTGCCATAGAAGCTTTTATCTCCCCATAAAGTTTATTTGTTGGGTGGCAGAGATGTATAAACATCTCTGAGTGGCGGATATGTCAGACAAGCAGAGACATTAGTCATCATTATATTATTATTTATGTTTGGTTATCTATTTTACATGCTTGGTAGAACATGTGGTGACTCGCTAAGGCTGCCCTAGGAGCCAATACAAGCTTGCTATGGAGTGCACTAGGAGCTTGTGTGAGGGATCTGTTTGATATAACAGTAACCTCGTGCCCCGTTTGGTATAACCGGTGGTTTATTTGCCTTACTCGGTATAGTGGGCTTACCTGTTCGGTATAACAGGTCGTAGCCTCGCTAAGGAATTCCCTAGGAGGCAATTACATTGATATCCCAGCTGACTCGCTAAGGGGTACCCTAGGAGTCGATTAATACATATTGTTACGGAATACCCTAGAAGGCGAGGTGCCATAACGCCCGTTACCAATTTAGGTGTGTGGCACCCAATGATTGTTAAATGCTTGTCTGACATTTGTCATTGAAACAATTATTAAAGCTGCGGCCTTCATCATCCAAAATATGTTTTGTTATTTTTCCGGAAAAATATTCAATTAACTATTTAAGATTTCGTGGCTTGAATCAAACTTAAACCTGTCTTCTGGTTGGCTTCACTGTATTCTAAGAAACGGTATTTCATTTCCTAAACCATCGTTTCATTTCCTAAATCATCGTCTGTGTGCTTCTTATGCAAACTATTTTTTTTCACTCATATGCCGGTGAAGGGCTTTAAATGTAGAAGTTTACACAGAACGTCAGGACCATTGAGCAGTGAGGGTTCGTTATCGTGCCAATGCCTTCCTTGACACGAGACTTCGTTTCTGAAGGTGTAAAAGGTGAATTGACGAACAGTGATCAAGCTCATAAATAGAATTGTTAAAAAAAAAAATCATGACAGGAAAAGAACACGAACCCATGAAAATAGAAGAAATGGGAAGTTCCCAGGAGAAGTAAGCATCACCCGTCGACCGGACACATCCGCCGTGTGCTCCTTGTCGAAATTAAAAAAAAAAATCAACAAACCAAATCTGTGAACAGAAAATAAAACACGAACCACAGGAAATTCCATAGATAGGATCATTTTCTGGGAGGAGTAAGCATCACATGTCAACTGTTTACAACCTTCGTGAGCCCTGTGCATTAAACAGAGAGACAGAATAGAGTTTAGTATAAAAGCAGTAACCGAGCAAATGATATGAAGCATGTCAGACAATTTTTCATCCAACAATAGGTTCCTAAAGACCCGTGACGTTCACTTCTAGTGCCGGACAATTGGGGAAGAAAAAGTTACAACAGTAAAACTCGGTTATAAGGAAGCCATTTTCGAAATTTACTTCCTTATAACAAAAATTCTTTAAACCCCATTAGAAAGTCGAAAGGGTATTTATTTATGAAAAAAAAAAAATCCTCATAACGGAAATTTCCTTATAAATGGGTTCTTCATAAGGGAGTTTTACTGTATATATGTTTACGTATTAGGTTTGACACGGCGCTGGGAACCAAATTCGAACCCGGTACCTCCTGATCATGAACGCGTATTACTAAGCTACCGTAGCCAGTAATTTTCACTAAAAATGAAATTTCAAGTCTTTATTAAAAAAAAAACACGATTTTTTTCTGCAATGTGCAAAGAATGTGGTGTTATTTGGGCATTTGAGTCTGAATGCTAAACAATTCATATCATGTGCTACCTGTAGAAGTTGATGATGCGGATTGCGACGAAAACACTAATTGTTTGTTTGTTTGTTGTTTAATGCCCCTCTCGAGAACGCAGCACAGTTAAGGCAACAGTAAGGAGGCGGGGCCTAATTTATACGGGAAATGCTTACTATGACATCGCATAAAAATATAAGGTCTTCAAATTACCACAAAATGAAATGATTTGCTATTTTAAACTGATGAATAGCTTTAAACTACATCAATACTAACTAGTGCATGCATTATTGTCGTTGGTTAAATCCCACACAGCAATATATAAACAATTCACTGATCGCAATGCACTTGTCAATGTGACGTCATATTGGAAAATTTGACGCAGTTTGTATGCAGTGAGAGGCGGATCAAGTTATATTTATACAATGAAAAATGTATTTTGTAACTAAATAAAATATAAATTGTAGATATATAAGAGGCCATTAACTTGTATGCAATGTCTGTTTTATGATTTTATTCATATACTTCCCGTACATTCCCTAGACAAGCGATACTGTATTTGTATGCAGATTCATTGAAGGGTAATGGAAGGGTCGTAATAAATCGATATATTGCAAGGGCATACCCTCAGTGAATTATGACAAGCTTTTACACATAAACTCAAGAAGTATGAAGATATTTGAAAAGTGCTGCGAACCTGTTGAAATCTTGCAGATGAATTAATTATATCTATATTTAATGTACTTGACCAGCAAAATATTCAACATACGGTCTAACAAATGTAATTTTAGCAATTAGATAGTGGAATCTATATAGGTTCGCAGCACTTTTCACAAACTACAAAGAGTGTTGAAAATAATTATATGTTAAACTTAGATTTTTAACTCGGTTATGCTCTTGCAATATTAGAATTTATAGATGACCTCAATACTTCAGGTATATTTGCTAAAATCACGTGACTGCTACATCACGTGACAAGTCTTAATAAGAAATGTAATCGTCCTCAACATTTAGTTTTCAACCACATTGCACTTGTCCGATAATAGTAAAGTCCTAAAAAGAAATGCCCATCCTTGTAAAGAGTGTATTTTCTATCTAAAAAATTCGCCGATATTTCCATTTGGCACCTTAAGTGTGCTGCGAATTTTTCACTTATATGGAAACGCCACCACTTGCCGGTGGAGGGCTACAAATTTTGACCTATACTCGGCACTCAGGGCCATTTAGTAGTGAGGGATCTTTTTCGTGCAAGCACCTATTGCGACACGGGACCTCGGTTTATACGGTCTCATCCGATGAACCGGTCTCCACGTCCTGCAATGGGATTCGAACCCGCGACGTAAGGATCAACTCCTTACTCCAAGACTCTAGAGCAGACGCTATAACCACTGCGCCACGCAAAGTAAAAAAGAAGAAGAAGAAAAAAAAAACACTAATTCGAAAAAAATCTACTGACCATTGGTACCTATACACCAATGATTTTTGGAAAGCAGAAAGCTTTATGTAGAGAGTGTGCAATAGATAGTGAAGATTTTCATGTTATAATTTTCTTTCCCTGTCAATACAACAGACACAACTATTACATATCACTAAAGTATAACATATCCGGGATAAGTTCTCTATCCTCTGTTGAAATTTTGCTACATATACTCTATGATCTACATCTGCTTCAATTCCTTGATCAAGTCTAAGGAAGGAGTAGGGTGTTTTATATTTCCGACAAACATCAGAAATTGATGTTAAAACATGTTGCAACAGGTGAGTTCCATTTATAGATCATGACGGTGGATTTCGCTTAAAAATTGTATGGCATATTTCATTTAAAGATGTATATAACTTAAAATAAAATCAAAAATAGTAAAATAGTTATTAAACATTACAAATATCTAATAGCTTCACTATTAGAATTTTAATAGAAATATGTGTATGGAATAATTATATTTAACAATTGCAAGCACCAAGTATAAATCAGCTGCAAGATAAATGCATCTCTATGAGTTGAGGGTGTAGTACCGAGTGTGCGTGAAAATAAGTTTTAAGCAGGAAAGATAGTTAATATGTTATCAATTAAAATATAGAAATAGACATACCGGATATATCATGACACACTCATTAAACATAAACACGGACACATGAACACTTGCATATGCATTGACTACATAAAAGTAAATAAGTACAACAGAAATAACTAAAACATTGGGTACACTAAAAAAAAACGCAATCTAAAAGAAAGGATAAAAAAAAAATAAAAAAAGATTTGAGATAATCTTTATAAAACTCTTGTGTTGTTATTACCACGTGTATCCGTTTCATCAAAGACTTTGATGCCTTACTCCTAGGCGATCGTCTTTTTATTTTCTTAAAAAGAAAATTTTGAACGCAAATCAAAAGTTAATCCTTTTGCACAAGCTGTAGGAAATGATCTAATTATCATAAGCATTATCCTATAATTAGGAACAATTAATATATGTCCTAGTGTTTAAGCTTCATGGAGTCATCTTAATAATAAAATCTATCCTTGTTCTAATTAAAAAAAAAAAAAAAACAAAAAAAAACAAAAAAAACAAACTTCCTCATTGATACATTTTTATAAGGAAGGATTACATCCACATATCTTTTAAGTCTATTTTTGTATTTTAATAATTTTTTTAATATGAATTATAATTAATAATTAAACTAAAGGAAACCATCGCCATTTTTCCGGTCTTTCAATCAAACCTGTAAAGATGATGTGCTGCTTTTTGTTTTGGAATCTTTATTTTTTATTTTACAAACATTCAAATTAATTTGCAATGAACAATTTTCGATTGCTACAACAGAGAATTAAACGTCAACCTGGTCATTGTATTGTCATGTTAAGCATATTTATATTAAAAAATTATTCAATATACCCTCTCAGAAAATGTGCATTTCTAACCATTTCACCTCTATTTCTACAACAAACAATCATAAAACTGTCAACTTAATTTTTTCAAGGAATCATATCTCTGCAGAATTGCAATTTCTGTTTAATCCGCGGGTAGAAAATTACGTGGATTTATTAGATTGCCGTTTTATGCCTTAAATGTATCCCCGGACAAATTTCCAGGTAAAATTGTGACCGTGTATAAGCGTAAATTAATATAACGTGGAAACAAGTACTTTTATTTTATCCATATTTATAGCTCCTTTTTGTGTGTAATTCGGGGCCATCTAAAAACTATCTGCATTTACACTGCCATTTTCAATGACATGTTATTTCAGCCCATGGACTTTCATTAACTGCCAATCTGATAACAAACGTGTAATAATTAGACTGTCCCTAAAATCCAAAATAGTGCCACAGAATATGCAAAGGATTAACACGTAATAACACATCCAACATATAAACGCACTAGGTAGATTATATAAGATAAATTCGGTTTCAAGTTGTAAGCTACAGGCTTATTTTTTAACCGGTGATTTCTGACTACATATACTACACATGAAGCCGTCATGGTGTCCTTATATGTTTAAAACACGAAAACTTCGGTTCCTTATGTTTTTTTTTAAAATATTTTTTTTATTTTTATTATTATTATTATTATTATTATTATTATTATTATTATTATTATTATTATTTTAATTAGTTTCTACAGACATTTTTTCTGTGGTCTTGTTGAGATTCTAAATCGTACAAAAACGGAAGAAAAGGATTTCCAAAAGGTAAGGTTTGCAAGTTTTACCATAAAATCACACATGCTTAAAGGCTAAAACATTGAGCCTTCTGTACAGTTATTGAGTTGATTTGATGATCAATGATTTGTCCCTGAAAGTCTCTGTATTCAATGACCATTTAGTGTGTCTTCAAGTGTATATTACGACTGAAAGATATAATCTTTTCCTTAATCTAATTAAAAAAAAAAAAAAAACAAAAAAAAAAAAAAAACAAAAACAAAAAAAAAAAAAAACAAACAAACAAACAAAAACAAAACCATATACTATTACCCTTACTAGTAGTGAGTACACGGCAACCAGTTGAAAAATCACATGAGTTTTTCTCACAGTCACATGTTCTTTGACAATTTTCTCCGAAATAAGGATATGGACAAGGTATACTACAGTTAACTCCATAATATCCGGGTAAACATTCTGTAAATAATGTTCAAATAGTAAATAAAATCACAGAAGAAGATGTGCATGTTTTAATTTTATTTGCAGAAATAAATTCCTAAGCAGCTCTGCAAAGCTGGCATCCTTAGGAGTACTTTGGTCTTTAATTCATGTTAATTAAACTAAAACATGTTTATAGAAGGATCAAGGAGTACAAATTCTTTATCTTTGTATTTTTCATCCTTTGCTAGAGCAATGTAATTGCATGTGTGTTTTTTTCTGACGTTTATTTTTAATGTAATAAAACCTGGTTGACATTAAAATATTAAATTAAACATGTTTCCATAATTGAGGATGATATTAAATATGAATGCGTATTTTACAATAAGTATCTTACTACTGAAGAATGAGGTATTAGCTCATATCAACTACTCAAACTATAGGGAAAAAAATACATACATATACATGAATATCAAATAGGGGATTGAAACATCATCCGTCATATTGACTTAATGTAACAGTGTATAACACTATATTCTAAATGTAAGTAACTAGGTAAATAAGGTAAATTTAGGTAACTAGGTAACTTTATTGCCCTTTACAAAAATGTTTGCAAGAATCCAAAATATTCGATGGACTTACTTTCGCATTGTTGAGTTTCTGTGTTCCACTTGTAACCTACACAACATCCTGTGAACCTATAAACATATATTTATGAGTGAAATATTCTGTTGTAACTTTAGCAATATATTGACGCGTAAAATAATGACATTTATGTATAAAGGAATCAATATATTTTATATTAAATAATAAAAAAGAAAGAAATACCTACGTGTCACACGTTGGAATTTTCTTTGAACATGAACAAAGAAAAGTAAATATGCTTAAAATAAACATACATATGATAGTAACTGTTTTATTTTGCATCGTGTCTGTCTAGTTATGGCATCATATTATTTTTTAGGTCCAATTTTCATTGAACGGAAAATAGATAAATATTGATTTCCTTTTTCCGTCAATGCATTATAAAGACTTTTACACATCTCCCAGTGTTAAAATGCGATAATATAAAAGCTATGCAATTCATCTAAATGCCTGGATGCTTCAAACTTTTAATTTGTTTGCTATATTGAATAATTATGGTGATTATAAACTTTATTTCATTTGAGGTGAAAAAAATTTACTAGTGCCAAAGAATAACCACCCCTAGTAAGCCTTCCAATCAACCTTCCAGAAGATGAGTACAATAAAAAAATCTTTCATGAGACTTTTATAATATGCATTCATTTTTACATTGCTGCGCAATTCTTTTCAAGAATTACAGTATTTCATAGCTAAACAGGTTATGAGGAAAATTTCAGAGCGTGAAAGCTTATCATTATTGCATAAGCTGGTCTATATATATAGTATATGTGAATTTAAACTTTGTAACGATAATCCAGTCTGATTCCCATTTCACAATAAGTCCAGTGGTATATTTTAAGCTTAGTTTAACAAAATTTAATGACTTGTAATCTTGTAATCTTATATATATATATATATATATATATATATATATATATATATATATATATATATATATATATATATATATATATATATATATATATATATATATATATATTAAGAATGTCAACGAATGTTCGAGTACTCGACTATCGTTCGATCATACCGACTATCGACTAAAATGTCTTTAGTCGGTTATTCGTTAAAAATGTGTTACCTGAAAGTTATTTTAAATTCAAAGTAATAAAATTGGATTCGCCCATTTCATTTATATACAGATCAATGTTGTTGTAAGTAAAACTCAGGGTATGGTTTAACTGTTCAAAAGGAAATTATTTGTATGTCGATTTATGTTCGGCAAATATGCCTCCAAAATCTACAGTTTTGGAATACATGTACTTTAACAGATTTCAGGATGGAAAAACAGTTAAAAGTACGTTATCAAGGTTACGTGAAACTGAACTTGTATTCAAATATGATGTATCATATGCCGAATCCGCAAACATACATGAAGTAAACACAGTCTTCAAGTGAAACCTTTCTTAATAAGTTCTCCGCAAAATGCCCCCCCCCTTCCCCCCCCCCCCCAAAAGCCGAGCCGGAAAGAAAAATGTTGCTATCACAAACATGATTATCAAGGATTGTCTACCACTTATTGTTTTAAATGGAGAGGACGTTAAAGAATTGTTTGGTATTATAGATTCAAATTATAAAGTTTCGACCTGCAATTCCATAAGAACTGACGTAATGCAACTATTCATAAAGAATAATTAAACAGCCGTTACAAAATTGCAAATACATGTAAATTTTTGATATTAATATCTTGCAGTCTATTTAAGATTGTATTGATTATTTGCAAAAAACCTCATAATTAAAATTTATCGCAAGCTATCTCTGTTTTTATAAGAAGCACGCTTTAATTGTTTACCAGTCAAAGGTCTCTGACACGACACGTAGAAATGGCTTCAATTAAAGGGTACATGTACTATCGTTATGAAAAGAAAGGACAAATGCAAGCGTTTGATATCCTGCATTATACACCTGGTGGGGATGTTGAGATTTCTTACAATTAATTTTTTTTTTTCAATTGAATTAAGGATCAGGTAAAAATGATAATATAAGAAATAACCCTTTTTGTTTTTTTTTTTTTGTTTTGTTTTTTTGTTTTGTTTTGTTTTGTTTTTTTGTTTTTGTTTTTTTTTTTGTTTTGTTGGTTTTATGATGTTATGATGACGATCAATCAATTTGCTCCCCTGATAATTTTACGCATAAACGCCTTGGGGAGAGATGTCGATTTGAAAATTATAAACATTTGCGGTAATGCTCTATCTTAGGATCAAATAAAACAATTATATTTCAGTCATAGATTTCCAACCAGTTTACCAAACAAAAGTTAAACAATGCCTTATTCATTATGAGTACATATACACACAAAAAACTAGATAAAAACTATTCTAATGAAAATAAATTGCATGTATTCCAGAAATTATGGGAAAAAATTTCATTGCTTTTCTAATACGACTGAAGGATTCAATTTGAATTAATAAGAATGAACAATAATTCTTGGAGAGAAGAGACTTAAAACAAATGCAGAAATAGCCCTAGTCAGAGTGGACTGCAAACACCAAACCTGTCCGTTTTATACATGTACAAGCTGAGATATGTGCAAATATTTCCAAACGGATAGAGATAAAAAGGGATTATGTTAAAGCAAATTTGAAGTTTGAACAGATATATAGAGGATATTCAATGTTTTGTAGATGAATATGGAATTTATTTCACGAGTGGGACAGGATTTTTTGATATTTTCACGAGTGCGAAGCACGAGTGAAAATATAAAAAAAAATCCTGTCTCACTCGTGAAATAAATTCCATATTCATCTACAAAACATTGAATTTTCTGTTTATTACATTTTCTTTGATTTTCCCTTTGCCTCTGTCTTTTCTTAACACAGTGTCATAGCTAGGCTTGACGTCATAGTTGAGCGGTTGAGACGTCATAGCTTAGCAGTTGTGAGATTGAAAATAAAACATAGCATGGATTTTAGCATCATATTTGGGAAGAAAATTGCAGTTTTATCTCTATCAAGATGTTTAGTTGCTATCTCTATCTTATGACTGGCCAGAAATTATTTTTTACTTACTTTGATATCCTTTCTCACTGTGAGAGAATATCATTTTGGTATTCTTTCACACTGTGAGAGAATATCACTTTTATTCAATAAATAAATCACAGTATTTCACTGTTGAAAATGTAATAAATACTCACTTTTCACATCTTGGAATTTCAAAACCAAAAAGAGAAGGACATTGCTTGATATCTGTACCAATGTGAACAAAATCTGTCCACAATCCATAATTTTAATATGACTATCTGAATAATGAGCAAGATATTTATGTACCGAAGTCGCATCAATAGAGCAAATCCTACTTTTGCCATATTATGATGCTTCATAGATAAACATTAATTATTCCGTAGCTAGGTTTTTTTCTTATATTATGAGTGCAGATCACAACAGATCACAACCTTCCAGAGGGATATTACTCCGTAGTTACGATCTCGTCTTTTTAAAGCCGAACTTCGCCTTATACAGGATTATTAGTTCGTATCTTATTTTGTTGTCGTAGTACATCTATGATGTACATCTGTACATCATCTGTACATAGCCTTCTAGAGAAGTGGCATTCCGTTACTTATTTTTAGACAAGGTCTATTTATTTACTTCCTGTCGTTATATTTTGAATTTATTACCCGTATACAGAGTAATGTTACTCCGTAGTTAAGTTTTTGTATTACTAGAGGTGTGCAGAACCTACTAGAGCAATGTTACTCTAGGGTCAATTTGTACATAGCTTTATAAAGGTGTGTTACTGCATGATTCAGTGTTTTTATTTTTCAAGGACTTTGTAACTAATGAATAAATGTTTGAAGAAGACACTGCTGATTTTTTTGTTTCTTTATTATAACAGATTTATAATGAAGTACCTTTTTATTTTGCTGTCCCTTACAGGTTGAAATTTGTAAAGTAATAATAGTATTAGTATTGTTAAGCAGACATTAATATCGATCCAAAACTAAAGTAAAGAAACGATTTTACATACATTATCTGTGGCCAATGAGGCACAGCTATTGTCAATGAACGTTTGTTCTTTGACTAGTGAAATAATTGATGTGCACAAAATAAATACATGCAAAACTGATCTTTGATTTTTCTTTCCTGTAGTGGATAATGTTATTATTTCAATTAGGCTGCAAGACTTTCTCCTTAACACTATGTAATAATTATTTGAACATTGTCAATTTTTTAAAGCTGATTTATTTTCATATACTATCTCTATTCCCTTAGTAAAAAGGTCATTGTCGTCTTCATTATTATTTCTTTTCATTTAAATGAATTATGATACATGTATTTTTCCAAAGACATCAAATTACTTGTGATTGAAATTTCGCATAATACAGTGTATATGATTTTTCAGTTATATAAAAAGTAATGTAAAATGTTGCATTTACTTCTATGTGAAATAAACATAACTTTAGATTGTTCAGTTATAATCTTAATTCATCAGAGTATTGTCTTTCGATAAACTTTTTTTTGCAATTTATTTGTTTCTTCCGAAGTACAAATAATTAAATACATGCACTGCACACAAAGATCAGTGTTCATTTTAACTATTTATACACCTTTATCATTTTCGGTGTCTGCAGAAAAATGTCATGAAAGGATAATTTTAACCACTACTTCTTGTATCCTTACAAAGAGCACTTCTCAGTACTGGGTCCTACAAATAGAAATCACACCTTTTTCACATCACATTTGCGCAGCCTTTTCCCTTTCTCCATATCATTTTTCTCCGATCGATCCTTCGATAAAACTATTCTTTATGAATGTTTTTGTGCATAAAAAGAACTTGATTATAAAATACTTTCGTCAGTAACAGATTCCCAAAGAAGGCTGAATTAGTACATTATAGTTCGAAAGAGGATTTTCATGTATACATGTAAGTCGATCTGTTGTGTTTACGATCAAATATGAGCAGCCATTTTCCTTAATCTGAAGTGATATTTTCGAATGTTAAGTTTCCACAAGGACAATCAGATCTCTTTATGGGAAAAGGTGTAATGTATAAGAAGCCGTTTTGGTATTTACTGCCTTTACGTGATATCACATATTCCAGAAAAGTTGATATCACCTATTCAAATAGGTGATATCAAGTATTCGAATAGAAAATATCACCTATTTGATTTGAATTGGTGATATCACTTAATGAAAAAGAGATATCATCTATCCAAATCAAATAGGAGATATCACCAATTCGAATGATATAACCTACTGAAATGCCATTCGAGTGGGTGTTATCACCTATTCATTCTGAATAGGTGATACCACCTATTCGAATAAATGATATCCCTTATTGAATTCATGCTTGAAATAAGAACTGGTTCCAAGACTATACATGTACATGTACTGCATACATTTACTCTTTATGATGATACAGGAAATTAATATTTCAGTCACTATGTACTGCATACATTGTCTCTTCATAGATGATACAGAAAAATAACAGTTCAGTTTCTATGTACATAAATTATAATAACAGAAAGAAAGCATCAATAATTATAGCAAAACTGACCGCAAGTAAAATATTTATGACTTCAAAGATTTCAATAACACATGTTGTTTTTATTTGTCTCAGCCTATAACACAGGGAAAAAGGCAGCCTGAATTTATTTATGGTCAATCGAAACTAGTTCTTCATATGTAAAATTGGGTTGTTCAAGGACCCTTTTTGTGAACATGTAAAAAAAAATCTACACTTAACCAGATTGTATTGAAGGTGATATCACCTTTTCGAATAAGAAATACCCATTCAATTTTAATGAGTGAACATGTATTAAAAAAAAAAAAAAAAAAAAAAAAAAAAAAAAAAAAAAAAAAAAAAAAAATCTACACTTAACCAGGTTGTATTTAAGGTGATATCACCTTTTCGAATAAGACATATCCATTCAATTTTGATGAGTGATATCACTTGTTTAAATAGGTTATATCACCGATTCTAATAGGTGATATCATTTAATGGCAATAAATACCAAAAACGGCGCGTCATAATGGTGATTGTACTTGACTTTTGCGTGATAAAGAAAATATGCAATCAGTGCATGATTTATTTGTGTATACATAATGCATATAAGCACAAATTAATTGTGTTTTTATGTTAAGTAATACAAGGAATATATACCTCAGAGTTGAGATATTTGACTGATTAAAAAAAAATTACAGATAACGTTTGTGTTTCCGGTTTGGTTGCTTTAATTGTCTTTTGAACATAACGCATAAATTTGCAATATGTGTATAGAGTAGAGATCTAGAAATTGAAATTGTAAACTAGCAAATTATCATATGTATATTTTTTTTAAATATTGCTTTTAATATCAATAAAATTAGGATATTTAAATATGAAAACAAATCTGAACATTCAAAGATTTCGCTGCCTGAATGTGATATGTACAAGGTCCTTAAAATTCGGTCATCGTTTGTTTATTCCATTGCAAAAGCGGAAAAAGGAAATATTATATAATATGATATATATTAGAAGGCTGTTAAAATGAACCCATGTCTTCTTTAATGGACGTCAGCATTTAATGGCGTAAAAAATGTTAGCATTCAGTTCTATTATAGAAATATTCATCTTTGCAACCACATTAAGTTTTCTTTGTTCATGTTCAAAAGAAATTCAAATTTGTGAAAAGTAAGTATTTTTGTAATAAAAACATCTATTCGATTCATTCATAAATCAGTTGCTGTTATCATTTGAGTCAAATATGGCTGAAGTTTAAGCATAATATTTCACTCAGAAATATATGTTTACAGGCGCTCCAAGAGGTGTTGTGCTAATTACAAGTGGAATAACGAATCCCAAAAATGCGAAAGTAAGTCTAAAAATACTATGAAAATACCTCCTTTGGACATGTACTAGCTATAGAAGATAAATTTATATAGCAATAACTAATTTGTCCTGCAGGTATACTTGTGTAATATGCCATTTATAGTCTACGTTTCATGAATCAAAGCTTTATGTATCTCATATCTGAAGGACTCTTTTTGAGATTATTATATCCATCTCACTATTGCTTAGAATTAACATGCATATCATGTAATTACCATCTCTCTGTCATCGTCCATTTAGGAAAACTGCTTTCATATCTCTTAATTTGTTACTATGAATGCAAATAAATCACCAAAACATTATATAATGCCCCGTCCAACAAAGCAGAAAAAAATTACAGTCAGATCAGATAGTCAGCTGTTACATGTATTTATTATGAGCCGTGTTTTGGTACGATTTGCATTAATTAAAGATCAACATGTCTTAGGGTCTCTAGATATAAAGAACACATAAAGCTTTCTTAATTTCAAATTAAAATTGAAGCATATAACGTATCATTGTTTTTATTTGATTATCACAATAATATTTACAGAATGTGTACCGGAATACAGTGGAGAAAACTGTAGTCAATCATGTCCTTATCCTTTTTATGGAGACGGGTGTCAAGAAAAATGTGAATGTGACAACGATACGTGTGATGTTTCCACTGGTTGTAGAATTTTTACCACTGGTAAGACGATTCCTAAAAAAAAATTTTTCTTCAATTTTTTATCATCAATACTTGTCTTTATATACCCTACAAGTCTATAATCTATGCTTCTATAATTAATAAATTTTGCAAATGAATTCCGAAACGCCTGTACCAGAGTTTATGTTTTCTCCACTAAGAGTAAAACATTAGTCACTATCGTTAATTTAATGAAAAGTTTTCTTTCATTTTCGATAAACTGCCCTATAATTGTAAAAAGAGAGTACGGTGGTGGTTAAGATTGGCGGATCTACGTTACTTGCAATCTTTTATTTCTTTCATAAAACATCATCACTGAATTATTCAATGAAAACTTGATTTCAGTGATTTAAAAAAAATATTAAGTTGTGATAACCGATTAAAAAGCAACATGTGAAACTCGTTTTCATAATTTACCGATCTTAATCTTGTCGGAAATTTCTAGAGTATCATATGGTACCGAACCCGATATTACAAAAAACAAGAGGCCTATGGGCCATAACGCATACCTGAGTAACTTTGGCCCTGCTGTTCTTCAGATGATTTTCCCCCTTGTAAATTTATTCTAGCCTAGCAGTTCTTGAGAAGATGATTTTTAAGATTTTTCCGATATATTTCAATGTAAAAAATTGATTCTTTATTGTGGCTCCACCCTACCCTTGGGGGCATAATTTGAGAAATTACAATTACAAGTTTCAGCTTTTCTGCCCCAGTGGTTTTTGAGAGGAAGATTTTTTGCAAAACCCCATTCTATTTTTGTCTTTTTTGATTATCTCCTCTTGGAAGGGGGCTTTGCCCTTCATTTCAACAATTTAAACCCAAGAATGCTGTGTACCAAATTTGATTAAATCGGCCTAGTGGTTCTTTGGAAGAAGTTGGAAATGTGAAAAAATTATAGACGGAAGGACGGACGGACAGACGGATGGACGACGGACAACGGGTGATTAGAAAAGCTTACTTGAGCTTTCAGCTCAGTTGAGGTAAAAACATGAATTAAAAAAAAAAGCTTTGGAGTGAATTTGTATGAAAATAAGGGTAAGACAATTGATAACACTATAAGTTTGGATATATTTATATATCAAAAGACTATTAGTAGGTTGTGCTACACGTAATAAATTTATCAGAAAAATGTGCATATTCACCACCGAGAGCATCATGGCAACGACCCCGAAATACAATTTGTATTTCGTAATAAACTTGTAAACATATAAAGATAAAATGTCATTTTATGAATATAGTATTGTTCAGATATAACTGAAGATGTTAAAAATTTGTGCTTAATACAGTGTATATTTCAGGGTTTTTTTTTTTAAATATAGTCTTTCATTTCAAATACTTAACCTATACAAAGGGTGCTTAAAGCTAAGTTTTACAAAAATATACTGACAATTTTTTAATTAAAATGTGCATATTCTCTTCTTTTATCCTCGATGGAAATGGAATAAAAGCACCCGAAGTACAATATCTGTAACATAGTATAACAGGTTTCAAAATAATCGTCAATTCATAAAATTGCTATTTGTCAAGTTTTACAAAAAAGGATGGGGTTTACAATGTATATCTACTTCTGCTCCGAAACTAATTGCGGGATTTTGAACAAAGTATTTCTTCTTGCAATAATCCTGTATTTAACCGTCAGTAGAAACTATAATATATATTATTGGGATTGTTCCATCGGTAGTGTTAAAAATTCAATTTCCCGCGCTTGCGCAGGATATCTAGTAGTTTATAATTTCATATGAAGAAAATGTAGAACATTCAAAGTTGATTTCAATTAAAATTCTCCTTGTTATGATTTGCATAGACTTTTGAAATTTTGTGCCTGAATATATACTGAAACGCAAAAGAAACGCAACATCATATTTTAGGGTGAAGTATTACATGTAAGGTATAATTTTGTATCTAAAATGTTAGGACATCTTCAACTTTGGAAATATCGGTAATTTAACGGTTGAATGGTTTTCATACCATTACCGGAAGTTAAGTTTGAGTCTGCTTACCAGAAATCAAAAATTGCAGGTTTAACAAAACATTTGGTAATAATATGGAGTTTTAAGGATTTGTATCTGTTCATCATAAGTAATGCAGCAATATTCCGAAGAATAAATTCCCCCTTCTTTTCCGTAAGCGATATAAAGGCATCCTGAAAATGACTTATTTACGCATTTCCATTGCTCTAGCTGGAAAACCTCAAAATAAAGATGATGGAGAGTTGCAGATGCAAATATGACCCACATCACGCCTCAACAGGCTCTTACGTATCATTAACATGAATGACAGTCCTTGGACCGGAAGTCCAAGGGTTACTACACTGCGCTTGGCTAGAGAGAATTCGACCTCATCATCTGAATAACAGGCAATTAAAAATGGCAAAGAATATTTTTTTCGCTCAGATTGATGAACTTATTGTATCGTAGAAATCAAGCTGCAACTGTTATGCATGGCAGTCATGCACGCTGTAATTGAATGGCCGGGGTGGGGGTGTTTTAACAGTCATGTGTTACTTTCTAAAATTAAAAGATAATCATTAAACATTTTTATCAAATCTCTGCTGTTTTCAAATCAAGTTTTACCTTCGTGTATTCATATTTGAAAATCATTGGATAAAAAATTCAAATATTTGTAAATTACTGCTTGTTGCGTTTCTTTTGCGTTTCAGTAAACATTGAGTAGTTCTTTCTTCACTTAGTGGTCTCTAAATGCATTCCTTTTGTTTCGGACAAATTTCGGAAGGTATTTTGGGAATGTTCCAGATTTTTTTCTATTTCAGTATAAACTAGCAAAGATTTATTTCAGTTTGCTTACACCAGTATCAATATCTAAACAACAAGATGTGTTTGTAAAACAGAAATGCCCTCCTATTTCACCTCAGGTCAAGGTTAAAATTTTCCACATGTGGTCAAATTCCACAGTCATGAGTTCACAAAACGATTGTACAAAAAGAAAAAGCACAAGAATACACGTGTAAAATATAAAAGGACTGGCACCAACTATTCAGAAAATATAGTTAACGATAAACTTTTTCAAAAGTAGGCCTCGCTTCAAATATCAAGATTATCAGGGGAGGAATATTGGTACCAAAGGAAAGGTTTTGTCCAAAGGAATAAATACGTGAAATATGAAAGTCCTGGAACCGACTTTTCAAAATCAAAATTATGGGCAAGATAAAGGTTTTATATAAAAAGTAAAACATGAAAGTCCTAAAACCCACTATTCAAAATTTATGGGTAAGGATAGAATTTTGCATAAAAAGGAAACTTTATGGTAAGGATTATGATCTCCAAAAGGTTGGTACACAAAACAAAAGTCCCATGTATACCAACATTCACCTGAGTAACTATGCTCCTTCTTTTCTTCATCAACAGGTTCTTTTTCCTATATATCCTTGTGTACAACTTTAATCACAAATTATGGCTCCAGACTACCCAAGGGAGTCATATTCTGAACAAACTTCAATCTACACTACCTGACATCCTGAGGACGCTACCATTTAAATATGACTTATCATGGCTTTTCTGTTCTTAAAAAGAAGATTTGTAAAGATTTTTCCTATGTATTCATATATAAAACTTCCATTGCCCATTGTAGTTCAACCCTAAGCCCGGGGGTTATGATTTGAATAAACTTTTGTCTACGCTACCGGCGGATTCTTGCGTACAAATATGACTAAATCGGGATTTGCAGTTCACGTTGAAAAATTGACTTTTCTTATATATTCATATTTAAATTTGTGATCCCCATTTCTGCTCCAGTCTACACGAAAGGGTCATGATTCAAACAAATGTCAATTTACATTACTTGTGCATGCTTCCATAAAAATATGGCTAATCATAGTTTTGCTGTTTTTATGAGGAAGAATTTTTAAAGCTTTTCTGATATATTCTTATGTAGAATTTTGTCCCCTTGTTGTGGCACCACCCTATCCCCAGAGGTTATGATTTGAACAAATCTGAATATACACTACCTGATAATGATTTTATGAAGTTATGCCTTACCATTGCCTTGCTGTTTTTGAGAAAATGCTCTTTAAAATATTTCCTATATTATATTTCTATTGTATAACTTTGATCCCCTGTAGTGGCCCAGCCCTACCACTGGGGGTCAGGATTTGAAAACTTCAATCCACATGACAGAATAATTTTATATATAGAGCTATATGCGATGTAAGCATACATTTCCTCAATGTTATGAATATAAATATAGACTTCTTCATCAAAATTTGATTTTCGAGGCAGATATTTGTCTTATTATATATAGTCCTTTGACTTTGACTTATTATGGCTTTGCTTTTCTTGAGAAGAATATTAAATATATTTCATATATATTCCTTTGTAAAAGTGTGATCCCCTGTTGTGGTCCCACCCTTCCTCCAAGAACCATGATTTGATCAATCTTGTATCTACACTATCTGAGAATGATTCTGTACTAATATGACTAATCGTGACTTTGCTGTTCATTTACTGCATTGAACAAACGTGAATCTACAGTACATAATGCAGCTTTCACATATGTTTAATCTTTTCTGGCCCAGTGGTCTTGAGGAGAAAAAATTAAGAAGATACCACAGAATTTTTCACGAATATTAATTATCTCCCCTTAAAGGAGCTCGTGGCTCTTTCTGTAAACAAACTTGAATCCCCTTCAACCAAGGATGCTTGGTGGGAAGTTTAATTGAAATTGCCCCCCCCCCCCCAGCACTTCTTGAGAAGTCGAAAATGTGAAAAGTTTACAGACAACAGACTACACACATCAGACATCAGACGGACGCCAATCAAAAACGCTTACTTGAGCCTTAAGCTCAGATAAGCTAAAAGGGTGTTGTCAAACAGAAAACACATGTGATATATGATATTCTAGGACCAACTTTTCAAAAAAGCTAAAGTAGGTCAAACTCCACGGTCAAAGAAACAATAACAGACACAACACACACACACACACACACCCTTACTCTCTCTCACACACACACACCCTTACACACACACACACACACACACACACACACACACACACACACACACAAACATGGACTTGATCCAATCGCATAAGATTCAAGGACATTATCCATTATTAAATGACTGCAGTTTCGAAGGAAATACGGGGAATAATACATGAAAGTTTGTCACCATCGAATCTGGACACTCTGAATAAGAGACATTTAAACAATTTCTGTTTTTTCTGTCTTCAAAAATTTAGAATTGAAAAAGGAATGTGAAATATTACACGATCAATAAAGTCCTGCTCCAGCTGACAAAGTGGGTTACAACATTGTCTTTGTTTGTACTCAAAGATCAATTTTCATTTATATTTTAGAAGAACTTTTTGGTTTAATTCTGCTGATATTAATTTAACTTATACTCATAGTTCACTTTCTAAGGAGGAAATTCTTCAAAATTATGTTAGTTTTAAATTTATTTATATTCCTTACAATCAAATTGAATTTGAATAACATGTACTTTCCTAAACTACATAAAAATCTTTACAATGAAAAATACATGGCGGGGTAAAGTAAATGTTCTACAAAGCCTCTTTCTTTACTCCTCACTAAAATATTAACAGCAGTGAAGGAGTACTTTAATGCACGTGGATACTTATAAACTCCAAGGAACTTTTAGAAAATTTTAAAATACAAATTTCACCAATATCAATAGCATCAAAACGTACGACTTTTCAAAAAATTCTTACAACCATTACCCAAGATAAAATAAAGTCCAGGTTTTTGACATCAAAGACAGCTGTTCTTTTTCGTGTTTTTTTTTTTTTTTTTTTTTTTTTTTTTTGTATTTAATGGTTTTATTTTTTATTACTTAGTAATGCATTTATTTATTTAAATTTCTTTTGGCTAGTCAAGAAATTCTGAAACTGCTTTCAACAAAACTTTTTTAAAAGTGCAACAACTACTGTATTGAAAAATAATGAGGACAAGCTTTAAAGGATTATTTTTAAATAATTACAGTACTATTATTGAAAGAGCTAGAGTTTAAAGTCTTTGAAAAAAAGCTTTATCTACCATTTATTTTTCTTTTTTTTCTGAAATCATTTTTTAAAATAAGAACGATTCTTAACGATTTTAAACAGATTTTCTTTCCTCAGTCTTCCTTTCAACCAATTCCTCTTCCTTTCCAGTCAGTGTTAGGCTTGTCTCAGCAAATATCAGTAATTATCAGAACCCGCAGTAAAAACGACAGTAAATATCAGTAATTATCAGAACCATCAGCAATTATCAGTAACAACAGTATAAAATATCAGCAAATTTCAGAAATTCTCAGTACCAACAGTATAATATCAGTAAATATCAGAAATTATCAGTAAAAAGTGGCACTATCAGTAATTATTTAGGCCAGTAGTGTATATTTCCTTTTCTTATCATTAGTCATTTGCAAAATTATTCATTGCATTCTGATTGTACACACATACTCCGAAATTGATATTTAAAAGATTCTTGTGTTTCTGATAACGCAGCACAGTTAAGGCTGCAGTAAGGAGGCGGGGCCTAATTTTTACGGGAAGTGCTTACTATGACATCACACAAAAATATAAGTTCTTCAAATTACCACAAAATGAAATGATTTGCTATTTTAAACTATTGAATAGCTTTAAACAACATCAATACTAACTAGTGCATGCATTTTTGTCGTTGGTTAAATCCCACACAGCAATATATAAACATTTCACTGATCGCAATGCACTTGTCAATGTGACGTCATATCGTAAAATTTGACGCAGTTTGTATGCAGTGAGAGGCGGATCAAGTTATACTTTATACAATGAAAAATGTACTTTGTAATTAAATAAAATATAAATTGTAGATATATAAGAGGCCATTAACTTGGATGCGATGTCTATTTTATGATTTTTTCATATACTCCCCGTACATTCCCTAGACAAGCGCTACTGTCGTATATTTGTATGCAGATTCATTGAAGGGTAATAGAACGGTCGTAATAAATCGATATATTGCAAGGGCATACCCTCAATGAATTATGACAAGTTTTTACACATAAACTCAAGAAGTATGAAGATATTTGAAAAGTGCTGCGAACCTGTTGAAATCTTGCAAATGAATTAATTATATCTATATTTAATGTACTTGACCAGCAAAATATTCAACATACGGCCTAACAAATGTAATTTTAGCAATTAGATAGTAGAATCTATATAGGTTCGCAGCACTTTTCACAAACTACAAAAAGTGTTGAAAATAATCATATGTTAAACTTAGATTTTTAACTTGGTTATGCCCTTGCAATATTAGAATTTATAGATGACCTCAATACTTCAGGTATATTTGCTATAATCACGTGACTGCCACATCACGTGACAAGTCTAAATAAGAAATCTAAACGTCCTCAACATGTAGTTTTTCAACCAAATTGCATTTGTCTGATAATAGTAAAGTCCTAAAAAGAAACGCCCATCCTTGTAAAGAATGTATTTTCTATCTAACAAATTCGTCGATATTTCCATTTGGCACTTTAACTGTGCTGCGTAAGAATATCTGTGTAGTTTTTGGAGATCAAGTTTCTCAACAATCTGTCGGAATTCCCATGGGTACACTAATTGCCCCTCGTCTTAAGCAAGCCTATTTTGTATTCATATGAAGCAAAATTTGTTCAAAAACTTCTGCATGGAAAGAGGAAGTCTCTTGCGGTGGCCGTCAATTCAACATTTAGATATATTGACAACGTCTTACCAATTGAAAATATACATTTTCATTCCTGCATGTTCCATGATTTGATGTATCCCTTTGAACTCGAAATAAAAGATACCACTGAGTCTGACACATCTGTTTCATCTTTGGATATTTTACTTGAAAAAGACATTAATGGTAAATTAACAGCAACAATTTATGATAAACGTGATTACTTGAACTTTTCTATCGTCAGCTTGCCATATTAATGAAGCGATATACCACTATCACCTGCATATGGAGTTTGTATCCCAGTTGATTCGATAAGCAAAAGCATACACTACGTACGAACAATTTCTTAAAGAGGCAAGCTATTGACAAATAAGTTGACGAATTAAGGATATCATCAGTCTCGTTTTAAGTCAACATTTCGAAAATTCTATGGTCAGCAAATACAATCTATCTTTTTTGCATACAAATTGTTAGGCCATTATTTACACATTGCATTGTAGATGGATTTTTCCGTTTGCTCAATCCTGACAGAGTACACGGCGGGTGTGACGGTCGACAGGGGATGCTTACTCCTCTACGGCACCTGATCTCATCTCTGATTTTTTTTACAGGTCCGTGTTTGCTCTGCTTCAAATTTGTATTGTTCAATGCACTTTTGGGCTTAATCACTGTTCGCTTTATTCATATTTCATTGATTAATTGATACTAATGAGTACGTATAGTATTGTAAATATCAGAATAAATATCTACTCATATTGAGCAACATAGAAAAATTATATGTTTAATATTGCAATTCAAAGTTCAATTACCTTGGATATTTATCTAAAGAGCAAACTTAATGTCCAATTGTTAATATATGCTTAATAATAGGCAATGCAAAGAAAGGTAACTAACTGCCTGCTAAAATGTAAACAAACACATTAGTCTATATAATAAAATGATTACTAATGTTCACCGAAAGTAAGCCGAATCGTCGTTAACAGATCACTTAAATGTCCTATTTAGCACCATTCAATGACTGAATTGATATTAAGGACATACGCAACGTAGTTTGAACTTCATTGTCTTTTTTCCTTGGAGTTGAAGAGTTCCGATACTTAATGGAACTGTGTGCTACATTTTAATGTCTATAAATGCTGGTGTACACTTCTAAAACATGTTTGGATAGACAAAACATCTAGAATATATGTTTAGTAATTTTTGTATATTTTTCTTTGAATTATACAAGAATTTTCATCAATTGGTATCTTTTCAAAACCCCTGGTATTGCATGCTGATTTTTCGTTTACGAATATCTGATGGCACTATAATCTTAAATTCACAATATCTTGAAAAATTATCAGTAGGTAAGGTACGCTGCGTATGTCCTTAAATGCCGACTTTCAGTATAGTGTGAAGGGGCTTATTTCTTCCTCTCTCCATTGTTGTAAATGAAACGGAGGAGAAATATGACTTGCAGGTTATAAGAGAGAGAGAGAGAGAACATTCATTCCGATTCCATAAAAATTAATATTATTTCTTATTATTATAGACAATGGAGGCAAATGTAAAGTAAGATTTATATTTTGTTGTTGGCGAACGAGGCCACGGCGCTAGGGCTGCCGGATGATAAATTGGCTAGCCTTAAAATCAATTATGCATTACATTAAACATTACATTATACATTATGCCACATTATCATTTGAGGGCTACTAGTTTCAACTACTGTCCAATGTGGAGCCCTCAAAGATATCATTATACATTATTCATTACTCAAACATTATGCAACCCATCATTATACATGATTCATAATGCATTCATTATGCATTTCATCATTATACATTGTGGCAACCATCATTATACATTATTCATTATGCATACATTATGCATTTCATCATTATACATTATGACATTAAACATTATGACATTATCATTATACATTATTGCCTTCATGATTGAGAAAGATAGACAAAATTATACTGGTACTTTCAACAGATACTCAGTATAATAATGCTATAAATTCAATAAAAGCCGAAAGCGTCGCGAAATATCGCCACATGGTTGTTCGAGCAATGGGAGAACTACCACCGCCAATAAAAATTGGAGCAAAAGCGACGCTTACATTGGCCGGTCACCTACGTTCGCCACTGAGAGAGCAGACTTGTTGCAATTTACTTTGTAAATTGTATAATAGTATGTCATTGCCAAGTTCAGAAAGATGAACTCCATCCTTAACAAATATCCGGATAACTGATACAAAAACCATTATTCTCAACAAACAATTTGCTCATAAAACTGTTAATTCTTTTGACTGCAAGGTTTTGAGATTTAACATTTTTACTGTAGCACCATGAAGATCTGGGAAGAATATGAGACCACCCCAGGACAGTGTTTGGAAGATTAGACCGAATCATTTGAGTTGTTTCTCTCATCTTTAAGCGTAACTCAAGTAAAGGCACATTACCAATATCATTACCCGAACAGTGAATAATTAAAATATCAGGAGATGGTTTATACCTCAACAGTAACTGAATGCGGGGAAACAATTTTTTTTCCATGTTAGACCACCCTTGCCTTGCCAAAGGATGTGATAATTTAGTCGTCTAAGTCCCAAATGTGATTTCTCAGTTGACAGGCTTGCGTGTTGGAAAACCCACTTGATAATGGATGAGCCAACTATCCATATACTTTTTTCTTGCCGTATGTGATAAAAAATATATTTCACTGATTTCTAATATAAGATTTATAAGCATGTGAAATCCATCTACCTTTTTTCATTAGTTCGGATTCAGAATGGCCTTTAGAAAAACTGTCCGAGGCAGCCCCAATTCGGAACAAGTGGGAAGTGTAACGTGAATTTGAAAGACCTAAAGGATTTATTGCTTTATTAAGGACTGACGTAAATTGATAACGGGTAAGTGGGCTGCCGTCTGCGTGACCAAAAAGCGGACCATTAATTTTTGGTCTGACAAACAAATGTCTTTGCAAATGAAATAGGGGGCATCTGACTTGTGTAGGTGACTCGTTCAACTGAATTCTTGAACCATTTCCTGTTTGGTCAGTCCTGGAATATGGAACTGTCAACCTTAATATTTTCTTATTTAATGACTGATCGAATAAAATTTGTATATCGTTGATGCCGATAACATATAGTGAATGTCACCTGTTTTATTGCATGTAAATGCACCGTTTCTCAAAAATGCATGGTACGCTAATGAAAATGCAGAGCAAAATAGGTATGTTTCAAAGTTAGAGGAGCACACTAGACTTGAACTTGGTATGAACTTTTTCAAAATGTTTTCGGTAATTGGTAAATGACGGTCAACTGATTTACGGGAACGTTTTATACCTTCTAATAATTTTCTAACCAGAAAGCATTGTGTATAGTCAGTGGTACCTGTTAACTTGCATTTAAAACTTATACCAGATAAATAAGATGAAATTGTGCTGTACGCTAAATCACGAAGGGACAGGTGAGCAATGAATATACACAAGTGAGAGAGGGGAGGACCCCAAATATCATCTAAACCGTAGTCCTTCCTGAAAGTACAAAATATCTTTAAACTATTTGAGTACTGTAGTTTCGTGTTAGGGGCAATAGACTTAAACGTTAAATGCTCTATTTCAGCTCTAATATCATCTTTGTGAAATCTTCTGGGATGGGTATAGGATCTTTGTCCGCTTCTGGTGCGAGTTCCCGGAATCTTTTCCACTGTTTTCGGGAAATAGAATCAGCGATTGAATTATTGCAACCACAAATATGTTTTGCTTTAAAATACATGTTGTTAACCATTGAATGGAGCACTAGAGGACGCACTAATTCCATTACTCTTTTAGATTTAGATGTCTTCCTATTCAGAATAGATACTAAAGCAATGTTGTCTGTATGAAACATTATTTTTTTATTTTGGAAATGATTTTTAAATAACAGGACTGCCAGAACTATTGGAACTAATTCTAAAAAAGTTATATCAGATATTATGTCAGAATCCTGCGCATCTCACTGGGTGGGCCACGGAAAAAATGCCCAATGACCTTGTAAATAAACGCCGCAGCCAAGTTGTGCATTTCCTGTGCTGTCTGTGTATAAGTGAAGCTCAAAATTTGAAAGCCACTTAATCTCTAAAAAATTAAAGGTACCGTTGAATTGTTCGAGGAAACTTAACCAAACCTGTAGGTCGCTCTTTATACCAGCATTAACCCTTATAAAATGAGACGAATGTTTAATACCATATATGGCATCACAAAAACGACGATTAAAGGCACGAGCTGCAGGAATGACTTTAGCGCAGAAATTCAGAGAACCTACTTAAGACTGTAGCTCTTTTATTTTAGATTTTCCCAAAATTGTTTCAATAGTTTTCTTAAGTTCAATGGTTTTTTCCTCTGGTATACCGATAACCATTTTTTCTGTGTCAATTTCTATACCTAGAAAAACCAACAAATGTTTAGGACCAACAGTTTTTTCCTCTGCTTGCGGAATTCCAAATTCATGACAAGTATTTTGAAAGTTAGTCATTAATAATTTACATGCTTTGAAATCTTTAGCAGCGAAAATAAAATCATCTAGATAATGGTTTATCGTTTCTATGCCTGTTTTTGTAATAGTTACCCACTGTAAAAAATGGGCAAATTTTTCCCAAAGGGCACAACTTGCAGAACAGTCCATAGGTAAACACATATCATAATAAAACTTGTTATTGAATTTAAAACCTAATAATTCATGATCAGAAGGATGTACTGGTAATAAACGAAATGCTGCCTTTACATCCATTTTTGCAAGAAGGGTTTTTTTTTCCTAATGCTGCAATCATATCTAATACTTCATCGAAAGGTGTGTAATGAACCGTACAATAATCAGGGTCAATAAAATCGTTTACACTATTTCCTTCGGAAATGATAAATGATGTATTAAGCGCCAACTCCCGTCTTTTTTAGCAACGATACCTATAGGTGATATTCTAAAATTTTGCAGGGGTACTTGATCAAAAGGACCTGCGACTCGACCTAATTCAATTTCTTTGTCTATCTTTTGCTTAACTTCGTTTGGATGTTGCAGAATTGATACTAAATTGGTACATGTTGATGAAAAACGATGTCCAGAATATTTAATTTTCAAGCCATAACTAAAACCATCTCTTAACCCTTTCGCTGCCAACGTAATTTTTTGAATTGCCAAAAAACGTAACGTCACACGTAAATGACGTTACAATAGTTGTGACGTTATTAATAATTGCGGGTTTACGTTGTATCAATGACGTAAATCGCACCTGCGTTATGTATAATTTTAACAAATTTTATCAAGGCGAGGAAGATCCTGTTTCAGCACATAATCTGAGACAAAGTAATTTTTTTTAAAAGAGAGAGACATTTCAAAAAATTGTGTTGTCTGAACATAACGTCATCTCTAACACGTACACAGCTGCACGGTCGATTCTTTATATTTTTTTAAATTAAATTACGCACTGATTGATAATTTGGTAAATTTACTGTGAAGTATATTTAGTGGAAAGTGGATGTATTTTAGCCATTAAAATTACTTCGGAATATGAATTGGTAAACTTTCCATTTTGCATACTGGTATGTATTTACAATGTACGGAAGATAAATACATTGTTTAAAAATAAAAGGACTCTGAACGCATTCTGTATGAAATTTTATGGGTTTTTTTCCTAAAGAAAAAATGATATACCCCAACAAACACGTTCACTTATAAACCAGCTAGTCTGAAACTCTACACTGATAAGAAGACCGTGTAATATAGAGCGTATCGCCTTTACCAAGAATTTACAAACCTAAAACAAATCGCATGTATTTTATTGCTATACCTTGTTGTTTAGAGAATTCAAATACTGTTAGGAAATTTTTGTCTTCCTGACACGCCAAACCTTTATGCCATTTAATACATGAAATAAAAAATCAAATGTGTCATTTCTCATTACCTATTTTTTGAAAATAATTATTTTCTAGTACGAACTTTGAAAACTGAGAGTCGAAAATAGAATAGTCCTCACTTTGTATGCCTCTATTCTTTTCCCAAGTAAATTGTGAATGATTTACCTCAACCCTTATAAGTACTGTTACTTTATTTTCAATCTGTATAGAGAACATATTAAACGTAAATGAATATACATGTACATTGCTTTTTGATAGAATTGCCAATATTGAAGCATTATGCAACAATTACATAGTTATAGGAAGTGGATGCACATTCTAGATTTAACGTGTACAGTGACCGATGTTCTTTCGTTCAACTTGAAAGAAAATGAATAATGGTAAAGCGTCTTTTTTTTTTTCATTTTTCAAACATTTAACGGCCTCTCCGGCCTCAAACAGCGGTCTGTACTTGTATACAATTTACAATATTTTCAGAAATCGGTGGCGAGTGCAGATTTTTTTTTATCTAGTGGGATACGAGTCAGAAGCAACCAGCTCAAACGTGAAAAACATATTTTGTGTACCGGGTATATACATGTATACGAATGGAGGGGATAGGGGGAGGGGCTTGGTTAAGTTTTTTTTTTTTTTTTTTTCAAATACACGACTCTCTCCTCATACTTTTTAAGTGGGCTTTGTTTTTCCTAAGGTTGGTTTTTCGTTACTTTTACATATAGATATTTAATAACTCAAATGGAACATTTCAAAATGAGGGACCCCCCAACTCGCCTCATGAATCGTACATAGTTTTTAGCTCACCTGAGCCGAAGGCTCAAGTGAGCTTTTCTGATCGAAATTTGTCCGTTGTCTGTCGTCGTCATCGTTGTTGTCGTAAACTTTTCACATTTTCATCTTCTCCAGAACTACTGGGCCAATTTCAATCAAACTTGGCACAAAGTATCCTTGGGTGAAGGGGATTCAAGTTTGCTCAAATGAAGGGCCGCGCCTTCTTCCAAGGGGAGATAATTACGAAATAGCAAAAATTAATGGCATTATTGAAAAATCTTCTTCTCAAGAACCAATGGGCCAGGAAAGATAAAACTCATGTGGAATTATTGTCAGGTAGTGTAGATTCAAGTTTGTTCAAATCATGACCCCCGGGGGCAGGGTGGGGCCACAATGGACGATCATAGTTTTACATAGGGATATATAGGAAAAATCTTCAAAAATCTTCTTCTCAAGAACAGTAAAGCTATGATTGGTCATATTTATTTGGTAGCATCCTCAGGTGGTGTAGATTCAAGTTTGTTCAAATCATGACCCCCCGGGGTAGGGTGGGGTCACAATGGACGATCAAAGTTTTACATAGGAATATGTAGGAAAAATCTATAATATATCCTACACGATGAAAATAGAAAGATCAATAGCCTTATAACAAAATAAAACAAGAGGCTCAAGGGCCTTGAATCGTTCTTCTGACAAATTGTACAATCTATCACTTCTATTAATATTGAAGCCCTAACTCTAAATATCCTAAGACCCAAGATGCATCAACTGACAAAGTTTGATGATTCTTAGCCAGTTAGGACTGAAGATATTTCAATTTAACTATAAAATACATGTACCATAAGTAGGTCACCGTGACCTACTTTTTAATTGAAATTTTCTGAGGACTTATGATGCATTAATTGATAAAGGTTAATGATTCTAAGCAAATAAGTTCCTGAGGTATTCAAAAGTAGGTCACTATGACCTACTTTTTGGTTGACATTCTTCGAAAAATCCCAAGATGCATCAAATGATTCTAAGCCAGAAAGTACCTAAGATACTTAAATAAAGTCATAAAATGTCAAAAGTAGGTCATGGTGACCTACTTTTTTGGTCGAGATTCTCCGAAAACCCAGTGACAAAGTTTGATGATTCTTTGCCAATAAGTACCTGAGATATTCAAAAGTAGGTCACCGTGACCTACTTTTTGGTCGACATTTTCCGAAAACCCAAGATGCATCAACTGACAAAGTTTGACAATTCTAAGCCAATAAGTTCCTGAGATACTTAAATATAGCCATAAAATGTCAAAATAGGTCATGGTGACCTACTTTTTGGTTGACATTCTCCGAAAACCCAAGATGCATCAACTGACAAAGTTTGATGATTCTAAGCCAATAAGTACCTAAGATACGTAAATATAGCCATAAAATGTCAAAAGTAGGTCACTGTGACCTACTTTTTGGTCGATGTTTTCCGAAGACCCAAGATGCATTAACTGACAAAGTTTGATGATCATAGGTCTGAAAGTATTCAAAATATGCCTTTTAAACAATTTGAAAACAATCCTGCAAAATGTAAAAAGTAGGTCACAGTAACCTAATTTTTCATAAATATGTTTTAAGGCCTCAAGATGCATCAACTTACAAGATTTGATGATTCTAAACCTCTCAGTGTCTGAATTAATGGGATTAAATGTTTTAGAAAAGATTAGCCATAAAATTCAAAAAGTAAGTCACGATGACCTACTTTTAAGTTGACGTTGTTCAAGGACCCAAGATGCATCAACTGACAAAGTTTGATGATCATAGGCCTTAAAGTGTGCAAAATATGTCTCAAAATCAATTTCAAAACAAATGCCCGCAAAATTAAAAAAGTAGGTCACCGTGACCTACTTTTGAGTTAACATGATGTAAAGTCCTAAGATGCATCAACTTACAAAATTTGATGATCCTAGTCTTTATAATAAGCAAAATATCAATGTTTTTATAAAGTAAAATTTTGGTCAACTTTGAAGTGACCTTGATACCACGCCCTTTGCCCCAAGGTAATTCCCCGTGCAAATTTTAATCTTCAACATATCCTGATCCTTGTTTGTAAGCTTGGTGAAAATCAGCCTGGTGGTTCTGGAGAAGAAGATTTTTTAGCAAACAGTACTTTTAGTTTTATTTTCCTGTTTATCTCCCCTTGTTTAAGGGTCCCAACCCTAGTTTTAGTATAAATGGTAGCCCTTGGGCCAAGGATACCCTGTGACAAATTTGACAATAATTGGCCAAGGGGTTCTTGACTTATGGCCCATATTCTAAAAAGTTTACGCACACCGCACAAATGGCCATAGCATTAGCTCTTTGAGCCTTTGGCTCAGAAGAGCTAATAAAAAAAATAAACAAAAGAAACAATCTTTTTCGAAAATAGATTGTCATACAAACAATTTATTCATTCGCCGTACATGTATATTTCCACATTACAGATTTCAATAAAATTGCGTCATTATTTTCCAATAAAATTCTGGAAGAAAAATGGTCATATCAAACATATTAAACTGATCATGATTACCCTTTTCACTGTTTAAGCATTGCATTCATGCGTCTTGTTAAAAAAAATCTATGAAATATTAAAAGTTATATAGTCAATACGGAACAAATAAAAAAAATATTGATTAAAATTTAAATTTCGGAATACAATTAAAGCAAAAACAAACATTTGAACTTATTAGCTTTGGTTATCTTTTCAATATGTTTAATTATTATGTGCTTTTAGTTGAGTAGCAGCATGTAATATCTGCATTTAGGAAACTTACGAAAAATACATCGAACACAGGAAACAAAATTTAATTTGTTCTTTAGAAAATATGGCATGTGCAATGTCTCCATACGTAATAAAATAAAATAAATAAATTTGACAATATTATATCACGGAATTAAACAATCAGTCAATCAATCTAAATGCCTGAATCAGGCGCGGATCCAGGAATTTTTTTCCAGGGGGAAGGTCCACCCCAGTGAAAAAAAATCCAACCCAGAAATTTGTCAAAAAAAAAAAAAAAAAAAAAAAAAAAAAAAAAAAAAAAAAAAAACTGTGAAAATCCTATTTCGTGGGGTTGGGGTGGGGTAGTCGTTGACTTCCAAATCTTCTTCATACCTAATATGACTTCATACCAACTTAACCATATCCAAGTTTTTTATGGGAGGTCTGCATTTTCAGGGGGGGGGGGGATCCAAGGTCACTTTTTACTTGGTTTAGTATATAAACTCACATATTTACATCGTCGCAAGCCACGGGTTTTGTGTCCATTCTATTTCCACAAACCCGTGGCTGCTTCCTACCAAATTCTCTCGTTCTCGCGACTGAATCATTGAATATTTATTAAGTAACGCCAGATTTACCTTGACCAATGAAATCAATCTGTAGCAATTTCTGGTACGCCCGTAATGAAATCATGTTTGCTATGCTTGGCAGAATTATTTAAAAAAATACGATAGATCCTGAAGAACAGAGGTGAGTAACGTATATTCTAAAATACTTACAAAGTTTTACTTTAAAATACAGGGTTTCGAATGTAGACGTTGTGTGAGAACGCTGAATAGCGTTACTCGTTGAGAAAGGAAATTCGAACCGAAGTTGATGTACAGCTCGTGGTTATGGTTACATCCAAATACAAGATAGACTGATCATTTTCATTGGTTCTGACTTGAAGCGTCAGATGTTATTCCATTGGTTGAATGTATGTTATTAATATTCATGAGAACGAGAGAAATTTGTAGGAGACAGCCACGGGTTTGTGGAAATAGAATGGACACAAAACCTGTGGCTCGCGACGATGACATATTTATAATCTATAAACTCTGAACGTTTTCTCAAGGTTTGGCTTACACGTACTTGTTATTATGACGTCATTTACGTAAAATGACGTTGATTCTAACCGTTGCTGGCAAATGGATGAGTAGTACCTCAATATACTCAATTTATAATAGTATGAGAATATACTTTTGAAATGAAATCGTGTTTATTGAGCATATTCAATAGTAATAATACCGGTTTTATAAGTAACAACTCATTTATTTGAAAAAATTCATGGCGTCATCGCTGGTATGAAATTCACTTTGTTTATCCATAAATTTTCCTGAAATTTTCATGATATTCTACAAATAAGCCATAAAAACTTTAATGTTATGCAATAAAAAGATGCAAAAGTTCAATAATTATTTACGTTGAAAAGAAGTAAAAGAAATACATAGTCACAATTCATTTCAATAAAATCGGCCTAAAATCGGCCCCGTGGCACTCTACGCAACTGTGTAATCGGTCCAAAATCGGCCCTTTGGCACAGAAGTGGTTAATTCAATAGCATCTGAAGTTTTAGGATACATATCAAGGAACGAAACCATATTATTAACATAAATAGGAGTTGTTTCTGGTTTTTTTTTTTTTTTTTTTTTTTTTTTTTTTGAGAATTTGATGACTGTGCTTTTTTCCAAAAGCGACGAAAAAGACGAGGAGAGGTCTTGTCATTGTTAGACACAAGAGATTTATTTGAATTTTGGAATGTTTCCTGACACTTTGTTGCAGGGTACTTACCAGAACACTTCAAACAACTGTGACTATATTGACAATAAGGACGAACACAAAAACCGTTGTTATTGAAATCGAAACAAGCTTTTTGATGGGGTGTAAATTGTCTAGGAGCACTTGTAGAATTTATATATAATAGCCACAATTCTTGGTCGATTTTGTTCCAGGGAATACAAGCATTTCTTGCTTTCTTAAGACGAAATTGCCTGTCTTCCCTCCAACCAAAACCTGTTGACCGACTGGCGGCGGCTTTTACATTTGCCATATACTGCAACTGCTGTGCTTGGTCTGAATAAGCACCTAAGTATATAAGTAGTATAGGCGTCCGTTGGCCACCCCCTAACACCTGCTCACCTGTCAATTATGTAAATGAAGACCTGCTCACCTGTCAATTATGTAAATGAAGGTCAGAGGGGTGAATACATTAAACCTGATCGATTTTAATTAGGGATCCCAATCGATAAAAGATCAAGGTCACCTGACGTGTGGGGTTAATTAAGATTAATTGTATGCAACGTTGATAATTAGCATATAGATTAGGACGATTGAATGGTGACGTATAGTTTTCTTCCTCCTTCACGAATCAATTAATTTTCAGATAAATGATATTAAATATTGACTCTAAGGATAGAGATAAAAAGGAAATGAGTAGATTAAAATTACGTACATAAATAGAAATGAAAGACACAGAATTTAATTTCAGGGAAAATCCAAATCAACGTTTAGAGAGGAAATAATTCACCGATGTTAGTCCCCCCCCCCCCCTCTTTCAACACACACATACACCAACACCCTAAGCCTCTCACACACACATTTTTAGGAATATTCCAGAATTATGGAAAGTCTGTGTGTGAAAATTAAATTTACATCATCTTATGGAGAGTTTAATTTTTATAATTGTACACCTTTGAAATTGAAGTTTTCTTTCTTCCTTTTTTTTGAGGGGGGGGGGGGGATAATAAATTTAAAGATCATGATTCTGATTCTTTTCTTGGAATGTAATATAATTTGACATGACGAATCACTCTGCAGAACATTCTTAAAGAGACTTTTTATAATTTCAAAAGCAATGTCCAATCACGTGAATTATTGGTAAAGATTTTGCTTATAAATGATCCATTTCAACGCATTTAGATTAGTGTTCCCATAGACAAGCGGAAGATGACCGAGGAAAAGTGCTCTCTGCGAAAGCGCTGTACTGCGCTACGAACCAGTGGAATTCTTGGAATACTGGCAGCTTCATGTATGGTTGTGGCTTTGACAACCATTTCCAGTTTATCTACAAGATCATCCGTAGTGGAATCACCACATCAGAATGAATCCTTTATTGATATCAAAGCGAATGACACACTGTGTGAATTCATACAATCTTTTTCAATCTCTGGAAATGTATTTGTGACCGTATGCTTATATGGAAATATTATGCGTGTGGACCTGAGGGTTTTCTTAAATAAGAAAGCCACTATAAAAGGATTGTACCTGACTACGACACAATGGAAAAGACTATTACAGATCATTCCATTAATTAATGACACAATGAAGAAGTTTCAGTAATTCTGCATAAAAGAAAAAAAAATAGTATTGGATACTCTCTATTTTTTAATTTCATGAAAAAAAACAATATCTTGTTGGACATCTTGTGGTTATTTTGTTCTTTCTTCTCTATTGGTTTTACATCTGGGATCTGTGAAATGAAATAAATGAAGAATAAATGGAAATAAAGTAAAACTGATTTCATTTTTTTTCTGAGAAAATAAAACGGGAATCCAGTTTACTCCGGGAAAACAAATACGACTTTTGTGAAAAAGAGGAAAAATCTATCGTATGACCGAATAAGGTTTTCATTTTCATTCCATCGAAATTAATCCAATTTTTTTTTTTTTACATACAGATTACTTGTTTTTCTATGGAGAGTGAGAGAAGGAATGTGACGAATTTAAAGAAAAATATTAAATGTAAAGAAAAAAAACATTGTATAGACTTACGGAGGAATGATGATCTCCTCCTGGTCTTCTTCCTGGACGTGGTTTTCTTTCTGGTCTTCCTCACTGAATTCCCTGAAATGAAGAAAATAAATATTAGTTAAAAGGAAAAAAAAAGTCACTTATTATGATAAATATTTTCACCTGTACATTTCCTGAAGTAGTCGCAGAAAAAAAATGTATTCTTTTAAAGTACATTCTTGTACGATATACATATATTTATTAAGGGTTAATTGTTTTGAAATAAAAAAAGAGAAAACTTACAGCGGAATACACGCCAATTCCGACTCCGAACTACAATATAAAAAGGAAAATTACCGTGTGTGAAGGAAACAGTATTTTAAACACTTAATTTCTAATTCAGTTAATTTCTTTTGTTTAAACTTATATTGATGTTTGATAATTGTGAAAGTCACTACTCACTCGGAACCGATCAGAATGGGGCCCGACTCGTTACTGAAATTTTATATTTACATAATTTAATTTAAAAAGAAAAAGAATTGACAAATAACCTGAAAAGAAAACAATCAGAGGATGTGTTGATTTTTTTTTCCTTGAAAATTTTTGTTTTGTACCGAGACTTAATTATAAGACAATTTATATTTCCATTTGCTTTTTATACTTTAAAGTAAAAAAAAATGTATATATGGACGAGAGGAGATAATGATTGTTCTAACCTTATTGGGGAGACCTCCCACTTTGGGAGAATAGATTCATCGGCATTCCTTAAAAAGAAAGAAAGGATGAAAGTGATACATTTTCTTGGAAAGAATTGTAATTCTCCATTTAAGTTTCAATTATAGTATATAAATGTCAAAACACTCAAAGTGAAACTTACTGATTAGTTCGTTTTCTGAGGAGAGTCCTTGGACGACTGGGGAAAAAAAACACAAGAAATTTAAGATGAAGGAAAATATTTAATCTAGACTAAGCGTTTAAAGACAAGTGATTAAAGAGAGAATATTAACCAAAGTCTCGGTCTTTTGGGGGCACTGGGAGTTTTAAACCTTTAAAAAGTAATGAAACATTGACTTTTATTGAATAAAATGATTTATCTGGTTAGTGTTAAAAAATAAGCATACAATATATCACCTGAATCAATTTTTTTGTAAAAAGGATGAATAAAAATACACTTTAACTGACCAGGCCCCCTCCACTTTAGGAGTTGATGTTCTCCTCTCTCTACTACATACTCTGTGCTCTTTTCGTCTATATTAAGAGAAGGCGAATGTTGATCAATGTGAAAATTAAAAATAAATTACTTAACATTAGAAGTCATTGAAAAAGATTTTCCATTCACAATTTAATTTAATCCACAATTAGACAGATACTCACGGACACTTCATGGTCCTCATGACCTCCTGGATTTTGTCCAGGTAAAAATGGATCTCCTCCATTTTTGAACAATTGCAAACGCTGTAATATTTTAAACGAGTTTACTATAAGACGATTAATTCAAATGTTTATTTATTTATTTTCTTTCCAATTAGGTTTATTTCTATCTTTCTATTTAATTATTTTTTATGCGTGAAAAATATGAATGAATGAATAATAAAAGTATTAATCAGAAATTAGGTGGGTGGGGGGGGGGCATATTCACTCACCTTTCCATAGTCTTCGTATCCTTAATCCAAAAAGTATAAGATTCCTCACGAAGAGTTACAAAAATTAATACAACACTTTTTTATACCCCCCTCCCCGATCCCTAGCAGATGGTTTTTTTAATTCGATAATAATTGGAGTAAATTTAAATTAATGAGTCGGATATTCTGACAGGGCGGAGCTAAGGTTATGAAATAAGATAATTCCAATGAAAATTCTGAATTCTCTCAAATTTCGGATCATGAAATAAATGAAAAATAAAGAGTAGAAATGAGCATACACATTACATGTATGAACTGAGTCGTCAAAGAAAAAAAAGGTTTATTTCGAAAAGTCAAATGCAATGTTTCAACGAATCCAAAAAAAAAAAAAAAAATAAAACAAAAAAGTTATTGTTGTCTGGCTTAGTGCATGATGTGGACTCCATTTTTTTTCTCTCTCTAGGTCAGCATCACTAATTGAGTAATTATTTGGCTGGGTAACTATTAAAGTTTAATAAAAGATATTTTATCAGAGATAAAAGTTGCATCTATACACTCTTCATTTCGGACGTATTATTTTGTCGTTTTAAGTGCAAAATGTGTTTGTCTGTGCTTTTTTGTTTTATCATGGTTATACTGTGTGTGCCTTACGCTTCCTGTTCCTGTTCCTGTGAAACCGAATATCAAATAGCCACCTGTTACCAAGTATCGGTGTGTCCAGTCAATGCAGAGGTCGTAAGAGTAGAGTGTCACGTTAATGAAATTATAACCAATACCGAGATTCCTCAGGTGATCATTCGCGGGGAGTGTCGGAATTTAACGCAATACACCTTCTTGTGCAGATATAAAATAAAAGAGATTAAATTGACATCAACCGGTGAACATTTTTTATGCGAAGGTAATATCTTTTTCTTAAGATATCATTGCATACTGATGTTACGATGGTGGTAAAAGAATAGCATGACACCTAAATATTAATATGTATGTAGAACAAGAAAGGAAAGAGAATTAGGATTATAATGTGAAGTCCCGAAAACATTTCTCACAATGAGATCAATGCTTTATTTAAAAATCAACTAATGAGCCTATAATCCCCAGCATCCTTTTGATTAACACACCCTTGTCGGGTACATCAAAGATTTTTGTACTCTATAAGTAGACTCTTTCACTCGTGGGAAAATTGACTCTCTCCACAATCTTTGTCTCGCAAGTCACCTGGTCTTTTATTCTTCCGCTTTTTGTTTTTTGGTCTTATTGCATTATTGTTAAAAATGACGTGTGATCTACACGACGGCGAGGTCAGGTGTGGAGGTAATGTTAATTTTGTCGATGAAGAATTGAATTAAATATGCGCATTTTTGTTCTCTTTTCTTTAGAGAAATTTAAATGGATCGACGATGATTTATAAACGTTTATCATTTCTTTTTCTAATGAAAGAATAATTATTTCAGTTGCAACAACAATGAACCCTCTGACGTCTGCAGTGGCAGAGAGACGTGAGTCTTCTTTTCTATGTCATGCTTTTGAAGTTGATGAGATTTTTTAATTAGATTAATTAAATTCAGATCTGTAAAATGTGGAATCAAGTGGAAACAAAAGCGATTAATGAATTGAATTGATCATTTTTACAGATCTAATTTATTAAAAAAAAACCGTTTATTGATTTTTTTTTTTCTGCATTAATGTGATCCATGTCACTATCTGATAATCATATTTTCCTTTGCTTCATTGATAAAAGAAAAAAAAAAGTTAAGAATCACAGACGACCAGTATCAATTATATCTTTCATTCTGATGAAAATAAAAAAGAACTTGATTATAATTTTAACCTATGCTTTACATCGTAAGTGATCACGTTAATGTTGAAAAGTTTTTGATTTACGTTTTAATTGACATGAAGTTATTTTTATTCATTTTGTTTGTACCAAATAATTATACAAAAAAGGAAGTTTTATTCTTATACCAAGGTCTAGAAAATATTTCTCACATCTTTTAAACAGTTCGATACATTTTATTACAAATACTTTTCTTTGGACTTTAGAAGTCACATCAGAGAAGCACTCTAAACCGGAACTGACGGCTACGGTTCCGATCAGCACTCCACGTCTCTCCGATCAGACTCACCACAGTGACATTCCATCCACACGCACGACTCCTAAGCTTTTACAGATATTAATCAATTCTTTCACCACCAAAACAAACACAACCCATAACCACACACCATATAATGTCACCGACTCATTATTCGTTACCCCAGAAATCCGGCAGACAAACGACAATTTCACTTTAGCTATTAACACTAGTACCCCGTCTTTCCTCGCTGCGACTATGTATGATAAATTAACTAACACAACTAATGATTCTATTATAACTGTTTTAAATACTAACAATCCGCATGTTCCATCCCCCACCCTGCATGACATCACTGCGGTGAGTCGAACAACCCCTCCTCTTATACCCGAGACGTCAAATAGTAGTTTCAACGAGTTGGATCCTGTGGACTCTCTGGGTATTTAGCATGATGTGTATATAAGTATATATATATATATACATATATATATATATATATATATATATATATATATATATATATATATATATATATATATATATATATATATTCGCATTTATTAATTTATTTTACACATGTATTCATAAATTTTTAATTCTCTTTGTATTTAACATTTTATTTTCAGTTTTAGTTGCATGTTGAAAATAATTTCCCATCAGTTCATTTAAAAAAAAATGAATACAAGTAATTATATAATGCGTGGTTTTGTTTCTGTTTTGTTTTGTTTTGGTTTGTTTGTTTGTTTGGTTTTTTTTTTTTTTTTTTTTTTTTTTTTTTTTTTTTTTTGATATGTACATTTAGAAAGTGAAGTTCAGAGGGGAAAAAATAGGAATCGGAAATTGTGTCAAGAAAATCTAATTAATAAAAATCAAATAAAAAACAAAGATTATATAATTTTAACGATGCGATGTTTCTCTTTTTCCGAGAAAATTTTATGTTAAAAAGAAGCGTAAGTTTATTATACATAAGAAACTTATTTAGGTTATCTTTTGATCTAGTAAACGAGGCCTTAGGAGTGGGTATAAGTGGATTGGTGCTTGCCCTCGCCCTTGCCCTCGCCCTGTGTCTGCGCTATCTCCTAGAGAGATGGCGCAGACACAGAAGTAGGAGGTTGGCAGCCTTTGAGAGAAGCGTGAGATACCGGCACGGCGACGAGGACACTACTCCAAAGTGTGTCCTCGACCATGAGATGGCAGCCATGACTTCCGGGAAGCGCCGCGCACCACCGCCCCCAACACCCGGCAAGGGGGAAAGGAGGCCACACACACGAAGTATGGGCCCCATTGTGGAGGTGTAATTTTTTGTAATAAAGAAATCCTTGAACCCATGGGGTGTTATTGTCTTTTTATTCAAATCATTCAGGAAATGAAGGAAATAGTAGTCGAGTATTACGGAATACGTTTAAATATCTTGTTATTTACTTGAATTTTTTTTAAAGAAAAGATTAACTTTTATTGCACATTAGAAGTGTACATAATGTATCTTTTTTTGACTCATTTTTATGGAGGAGTTCATTTAGATAAAATCTACAAAATACGGATGATGAAATCGTTGAAAGTATAGGAAGTTTTTTTTTTTCCATCAAGAATTCTTCTTCAGCAAGATGTGGATTTGTCCATTAAAAATTAAGTAAAGGTGAAATGACAAATGAAACAGCTGAAAAAATATCGCATAAAAAATGTAAATGACGTATCGACGTTTTGAGATGATATTGCATGAAAATGACATCTGGTAATGTAGAAAATGAATTAAATGAATAAGTTATATAAAAAAAAAATCTTTGCACTTAAATGTTAAAGAAATTGGACAATGAAATGCTTTCATTTTAAAGTGGATACTCTGTTTAGAGATTTGTGAAGCTAGACAATCTGAACGTTGTCTTTCAATAAATTTTGTTAAGGAAAAAAATCAATATAACAGGAGATGGGTTAGACTATGATAGAAATTAATGAAACCCTAGTCAATAAATATTAATGTTACTTTGTTTCATTACGAATCAATAAATTAAGTATCGAAATCTGAGAGTGAAGAAGTGATGCAAAATTTAGATTGTTTGAACGCATGAAATACAATCCTTAAAAATATCCTCCCCCCAGCCCCAATCCATTCTCTTAGCTATTCAGTCAGCATCCTGATTTTTACGCATCATCAGGAATATCCAATGAGAGTAATTTAATCACTGCAAAATAATGAATCATATTTTTTCTTCATCACTTTGTTCCAGAACGTTATGAAATCACGGTGAAATCTATTTGAGAAGACTATATACACCCTCCTCCCCCCCCCCCCCCCCAGTCAAAATGTTTCAGTGTGGATATTGTCATCTAATATTCGATACATACGACAGTGTGATGAAACATGAGAAATTACACGAAAAAGATAATTTCAGGTACGTCAATAATTTGATTTATCAATTTTTTTTAGTGAACCATTTTTTTGTTGTTGCTTTCTTTCAAAATATTATCACAGGCGCAAGAGCGGTAACTCTGTTTTTGTTTGTGTTTCGCTTTTCATTCGGTAAAATCAAAATAGCAACTGTAATACAGGGAAAGTGTTTTTTTTAAACGATATATAATCTCTTTACAACTGATGATTGTTTCAGAGAATCAAAAAGAATAAACATGAGATAGAGGAGGGGGATTTTATATAGAAAACAAACGTAATGTCGGGGGGGGGGGATCAAAGAATGAAAAAAAAATCGCAAATTGTCTCATAAGCAAATAAACTGAAGTAAACAATTGAAAAATAAAGGTTTATGTCCTTGAAACAAGACATTATTTCCTTTATTTACAAAGTAAAAAAGATTAGTCTCGCAGATGTTATTAATACTGGTGAAAAATTAAAAAAAAAAAGAAAGAAAAGGAACTAGATTTTAAAACAAAATCAAAGAACCGAAAGTACTTAGAGCATAGGCAATTTTCCAAGGAAATCAAAGTACCGAGAGTACTGACAACTTTGCAGAACTGTAAATTATTAAGTCATTCAACAAAGAGAAGATTACTTATTATTCCATTTCTTTGGATTTCTTTGAGTTATTTATTGATTTTATTCATTATTTATCAATTCATTTCATTTATTGTAGACTTTTTGTTCGAGAACAAAACTTATTTCAACAAATCGAAGACATGGACTGGTCCGATATACCAACAAGCAGCACCAAACTTTCCGAAAATCAAAAAGGTGTTCAGCATTTCTGCAGACGGGAGAGTACTTCCTTACAAGATTTCACTGACATTGCAGATTCTTCTTTTCATGCAGATCATTCTCTTTTAGCAGACGATAACATTTCCAATTTTCTCGAGTTCTCCGACATCGCAGATACCAGCTTTCACGAGATTGACTCCCTTTTAAAGGATGATGATTTAGATGTTTTCGGGGACCCCGTCAGGAATCAAGTAGGAGCTGGTCAGGACGACTATAACATAAAACTTATCAAAGAGAAGTCTTTGAGAAATATGGGTGTTGTCGACGTCAATTACCAGTTGACATTCAATGACAGATTTTTTCAAGAACAAAAGAAAATGAAAGAAGTAAAGAACGTTCTGAAGGATGCATTCGAAAAAATGATAAATCATGTGAAGAAGAATCTTCGACCTGGCGACATCATGCGGGCAGCCATTCACAACCAGCATCTGGATTTACCTGTCTATGTTCCATGTCGTCCGATGCAAGATATGGACGCCGAGGTCATGATGGAAAGTTTGTCCATTGTACTTAACAGTAAACAAGATCTCCCTTTCGACTCGACCTGTCGTATCGATGTCGGAGCCATCAAATACCCACGCGGCGGAAAAGGTGTCAAAATGACGACTATTAAGGCGACAATCGTTAATAAATCATCCGTTGTACGAATTAAAAATTCCGATAATCTCTGCTTGTTACGAGCGGTTCTCGTGGGGTTTTGTAGCGTCTGCAAAACGGAAGAACACGAATATCAAAAAATTAAAGCCTTACACCCAACTTTTTTCTACAACTGATATTCTCCTCCAGTTTGAGAAATGTCCTGTTTGGTATTGGTATCATGTACGTGATAACTACAGGGGAAGACAGGACATTCTCACCAGAACCCTGTGCCAGACATTGAACATTGTTGACGATCAGCCATTGACCTATGCCGTCATCCCGAAGTTAGAGGAATATTTCAACATCAGTATTCATGTCATCAGTTCTCATCTAGGTGACACGTTTTCTTACGTCAGTTCGAATCGAGACGAGGAAAGAAAAAACATATTTTTGTATCATGTGATGGAAGATTCGGAACATTTTCATGCCACAGTGAAAATCAGTGGCTTCTTTACAAGTTCGTATTTCTGTCAGTCTTGTCTAAAACCCTACGAACACAGACACAAACATAACTGTATCAATCATTGCAATGTCTGTTTGTCAGATACCTGTGTGAAACAGTGGACCGTTATATGTCAAGATTGCAACAGGACCTGTAGATCCATGGCCTGCTTCAAGAGACATAAGATTCCAAGTGAAAGCGGGACTGTACCTTGTGATCTCCTTTACAAATGTCCGATCTGTCAAAAAACCATGGAGCCGTGGGAGTTAAAGCCCAAAGACCACAAATGTGGCTATTTCAAGTGTAAATCATGCCAACAGTACGTAGAACCCGACCATCTCTGCTACGCGAGGAGTCACGTCACCTCGAAAGATAAGGGTCGACGCTACATCTTCGCCGACATAGAAGCGTCACAAAAGGACGAAATAGTTCAATGCGAATGGGGTTATGTCCCTCGTCATGACGAGAACTGTGCACAGTGTCGAATAGATGAAAACAAATGCTCCAAGTGTCGACTTTGCAGGCATTGTCTGAAATCTTACTGCGGAAAACCGAGACATTCCGTAGTCTTAGCCGTTTGTCAGAGTGCCTGTGCAAAGTGTGGGGTCAAGGACGTCACTCCCCAAAGTACTTGCGAGTCTTGTGGGGATCGATGTAATCGATGTTCCAAAAAAGATAAAAAGACGAAACAATATGTAAATCCTCCTTGTCCCGGAAAGTGTGGTTTTCGAGAGCGCGTATTCAAGACCCTGTACGATCTCGGTTCCTGGATATTTCACGAGAACCACAGAGGGTATACGGTCCTGTTTCATAATCTGTCTTACGACGGACAATTTCTGTTACAATACCTGTTATCGCAGTCCCTGCGTCCGTCGTTCGTCATCTACAGAGGAAGTAAAATTCAAATGTTCAACGTGAACAGATTGCAGATCAGAGTGATCGACTCTTTTAATTTCTTACCCATGGCCTTGGCAAAATTACCTCAAGCTTTTCAGCTAGAATCGTTGACCAAAGGTTATTTTCCTCATTTCTTTACGTGTCGTGAAAACTTAAATTACGTGGGCCCTTATCCGACAGCCGACATGTACGGAGCAGACGGTATGTCAGTGGCAGGAAGAGAAAAATTCTATCGATGGTATAAAGAAAAAGTCGACAGCGGAGAAATGTTTGATTTCAATCGCGAAATGGTCAAGTACTGTCGGAGTGACGTTGACATTCTGCGACGGGCTTGCCTAAAATTCAAAAATCTCCTCCACGAGGCCACGGGGATGGACGGAGGTCGCGCCGTGGATGCATTTGACTCGTGCACCATAGCATCCCTCTGTATGGACGTCTTTAAGCAAAAGTTTCTCGAGGAAGAGTGGCGATTTCTAATCAATGAAAATGATAAAGATATCTGGTTGAATGCCAAAATGCTGAACGGAAAAACAACAGTTTTTTATGGTGATCGCTGGTTAACCATGGACGAATTCAAAGCCCTCGGAATTGAAATCATCAAGGAAGTTTTTGTCAAATCGCCCATAGCTCGACCTCCTCCTAATGGGTATCAAATTAAAGTCCAGTTCAGTAAGAAATCCATTGCCTGGCTTGAATTACTGATGTTTCGATCAAGATCTGTCGGCCAGAATTTAAACATCCAACATGCACTGAACGGCCGAGGAGAATACAGGGTTCCAGGGACCCGATATCGGACAGACGGTTACGTACCACCGACTCCAGATCATCCCTCTGGGATCGCCTACGAATTCAATGGGTGTCTTTATCACGGATGCCCCGTCTGTTACAAAAACGGTGACGACGTTCTCCTTCCCAATTCGGAGCAAACGGTTTCGGAGCTTTTAGCAATGACGCGTCTAAAAGAAAGACAACTGAAATCTCGCGGACTGAAGGTCATCAGCATATGGGAGCACGAGTTCGATATCATGATTAAAAAAGATGCCGAGGCCAAGGCTTTTGTCGAAAATCTGGAACTGGTCGATCGACTCGATCCCCGCGAGAGCCTGATGGGGGGACGCACTAACGGTTGCATGCTATACAAGCGGGCGACACAGGGCACTAAAATTAAGTACGTTGATTTTACTTCACTTTACCCTTTCGTGAACAAGACGTGTCGGTATCCGATAGGACATCCGGAGATCGTAACTCGTGATTTTGGCGACATCTCTTCTTATTTCGGAATTGCTAAGGTCAAAATTTTGCCACCTCGTGGTCTTTTTCACCCCGTGCTGGGTTATCGAACGCAAGACAAGTTAACTTTTCCACTTTGTCGCACGTGTGTAGAAATTGGTCAAAAAGATCCTTGTAAGTGTTCGGAAGCGGACAGAGCTCTGACGGGTACCTACTGCACACCGGAACTACAGAAGGCAGTCGAAAAAGGATACAAAATACTCAAGATTTACGAAGTCTACCATTGGAAAGAAACAAAACAGTATGACACCCATTCCAAATCCGGGGGACTCTTTGCCTCCTACATTAATATGTTTTTAAAGATAAAACAAGAGGCTAGTGGACGTCCCGAGTGGGTCAAGACAGATGTCGATCTGGACCAGTATATTGAAATGTACGAGAAAAAGGAGGGCATTCGCTTAGACCCTAACAAGATTGAATACAACTCGGGTCTTCGGAGTCTGGCAAAGCTCCTTTTAAATAGCTTTTGGGGAAAATTCGGACAGCGGATGAATCTCACCAAGACACAAATACTACACGACTCCCAGGCACACGTACTTTTTCAACATATGGCTAACCCTACCATCCAAATCGAGGATTTCAACATTGTTGACGAAGAACATCTGATGTTATCTACTAAACGAATATCAGAGGAAATGTGTGACCCGGGACATACCAACGTTTTTCTGGCATCGTTTATCACCTGCTGGGCCCGGCTTAAATTATACGAGCTATTGGACTTGTTACAAACTCGTGTCTTATACTGGGACACGGATTCTGTTATCTATACTCAAAAAGAAGGCGAAGTTGAACCCCCCATCGGTGACTTTCTGGGCGAACTCACCAATGAATTAAACGAAGGTGACTGGATAACAGAATTTGTCTGCAACGGTCCTAAAAATTATGCCTATAAGACGTTCCAGGGAAAGGAAGTCTGTAAAGTCAAGGGCTTTTCATTGAATTATGCCAATTCAATGAACTTAAATTTAAGCAGCATGAGAGACGCAATGTTCAATCGTGACGATCCCAACTTTGGTAATTACCACACAGTAAATCCAAGCAAAATCTGTCGTCAAAAAATCCACAGTGAACTCTATTCTCAAGAGGAAATAAAACAATACGCAGCCGTGTACACAAAGCGTGTCGTGCAGCCGAACCTTACCACGCTCCCCTATGGTTATTAAGGAAAAAAATTCAGATCATTTCTACTTTTATTTAACCTTTTTCTTTGTATATATATATATGATAATAAAAAAACAGAGATATGTTCCCCGATTTACTTACAACATTAAATCATCTCATGTTTACACAGGTGTTGTTTTCTTTCTTTCTTTTTTAAGAAGAAAGCCATTATAATCATACACATTTTTTCAGTATTTTTCCATATGAAGAAAACGAATTTTTCCTTTTTGATTACTTTTTTTTTTTAAAATGTCAACCACATTGTTTTTCTCTTCTTTGGAGCACGCTTGCCAGGTGGTGAAGTCGCCTTCTTCTTTCTACTTCCCACGTATAACAGACCAGATCCAGATTGTTGTTTAATTTTTTCTTCCACTTCTATGTCAGGAGTCAAAGAAAAAGACTCTTCGGTATTAATCCCTTGTTCTCGAGTGTCCTTATTTTTTTCGTCATTCTCTTTCTCCTTCATCCGATCGTAAGTCGTCTTCCTCACGAGTAGATATTCCTCCGCCATCTTCTTTAAAGTAAGGTTTAAGAATCAAAGGAATTACCTCTGCGTACTTCTGAAGTAACTGTTTAATATGGTTGCTACTCACTCCACGATCACAGAGAGACTGAACGAGTTTCTTGTATTCAAACAGTTTTGTTCGATAATAACCGGAAATAGTAAAACGTCCCATGTAAAGATTCAGAGATACCTCCCTGAAAGCTTTTATTTGCTCCTCGGAGGCCATGTCAATAATCTTCTTTCTTTGCGACTTATCTGCAGCTAATAAAAATTGAAGGAATGCTTTATGACGTCTGATCCTTTGTGACATGATGACGGAAATGATCGATTTTCTATAACTTCTCACCTATTTATTTGGGTCGATAAACCACCGTCTCTCCTTCATTCGGTAAAATATTGGTTCTCAGACGTCTCTCTTCTGGACAGTGATTGGTCAGATCCACCAAAATGTATCCGTAAGGACGCTTGACCGCCTTGGCGTAGGCGTCCATCCAATATTTGGAGTGACCGGTAAATACTTGACTACCAAAAGTAATAATCTGACGATTGTCTCTCACGTTTTTAAACAAGACGACATGCTGACAATTCAATAAAATGCTTTTGGCATATATCCCGGGAGGAAAGAGGTTCTGTGAAAGCAGAAAAGCTGCCACTTTGGAATGCGACACCATTGTCTGAAAGAGATGAAGAGCGTCCGGGCTTTTGGTCACCAAATGAATCATATCGTCTAGAATGATGACCGTGTGAGGGGAATCCTCAGACCATTCTTTGATTTCTTCTCTGCTAGGCAGTCCTTTATACGTGTCAAAACCTGATAACGTAGACTTCATGTCCTCGACAATCGGTTGCTCCTCCATGTAACAATAAACTATTTTGTTAGGTGTAACATCAAACATCTCAGAACCGTGTTCCAATAATTTCCACACCCAGTATGTCTTTCCAGACATGGTCCCCCCTATGACGGCAAACGACGTTGGTGTCTTAAATTTCATAGCTCACTCTTCGACGCCTTATGTTGAAATGAAGAATTTGAATCATATCATTCTAATTTATCACAAAGAAAAAAAATCACACAAACACACACGACTGCGTTTGACGAATTTTATTGAAAAAGCAATTGACTTTATTTGCATACATTTACAAGCTAGATCACAACACGTATATGACAGTCACATATTAAATACATTTCTGAAATAAAATAAAAGGAATAAAAAAACCCCATAGATTTATATACGGATATATATATTCATACCCCCCCGGGGGGGGGGGATCTGGGTCTCCGGAGACATGGGTTCCGGTATCCAGGTTTCCGGAGACATGGGATCCGATATCCTGGTTTCCGGTGACCTGGATTCCCGGTATCCAAGTCCCCGGAAACCTGAAAAACTATTTCCATTCTTACGTCTATTTACAATGAAAATACACATCTATGTGAGTCTTTTTTTTTTAATTTCTTTTTCCACCTAAAACGAAATTTCGCACTGCATTATCGGAAGTGAATTCAGTTATCATTTCAAGACTGTTATGCATAGAAAATCCTTTTGCTCGACGAAAGAGGTAGAACAGAACGTGAAAACCACAAGTACTGGTCGAGTCAGGTTGTACTTGGACGTTGTTGTACAGACAGGCAAAGGCGTTTCTATCAATGAAATCCCTCAGTCGAATGTCATAATCTTCCGGTAGTCTTCCAAAACTGTCATAGAATTCACATTCAGTTCCATTCTTAAACCAAAACGCAATCCAGTGAGAACCTCTGTCTTCCATGGGGTCTGTGTTGCAGACGAAAGCGGAGGGAAAACGGGTCACTCGTGATGGTAAAGTGTTTGACGCATAGATTCCTCGAAAGAATGGCTTTAGTTCGGATAGAGAATTCACAATACGGAGTATCTGCTGTGTGTCCATTTTTTTCTTCTCACAACTGTCTGATTTCTCTAGTGTTGTCAATCAAGAGAAGGCCGGGGCATTCACAGTAGGCTATGGCACTTATGGTTACTGCGGTTGGCTCTGAGAAACGTGCGTACACTCCGACGTTTCCTTGATGTACAAAGTTAATATACCCTTCGCCGAGGTCAGTGGGATCGAGGTCAAAGGTATATATAGCATAACCCTCAGGAAATTTCTCACGATCGATGACCAGACTTTCGTCTTTAAACCACCTTTCCGAGGACTGATAGAGGTTACAGAGAGGAGTAACGTAATTCTTATTGGTACCAAAGTCTAGCTTCATCGGACGGACGGGTGTCGGCTCACCGTTGACATACAGGACAATCTCCGATAGATTAAAGTGTTCGAAATTGAAAGGATTGTCCCCGTAGCTCCCATTGACGGCCGACTGTTTGACAAAGGTCACGAACATTTTAGAGGGTCTTTTTCCGTTCCATACGTCGTCCCAGAAAAATTCGCTGGTTTTAGCTGAAATGGTAGTCATCTTGACGTCGGTCCTCAAGTAGTTGTATCTTGCCGGTGATTTGAGGATGGCATTGGCGTGATTTACCTGAATGGCACTATCCACTTTCACTTTACAAGCCTTAAACACGGTGTCTAATATGGTGACTTTGTAGGCGGGTGAAGACTCACCACTCATCAAGACGAATTCGTTCTTCGATCGAAAAAGTCTGAGTTGTACGTCCACTCCGTTGATGAGATATTTGTCCAGATAGAAACAATCCACGTAGAGGGGACCTTCCAGATCAAAAACCCTAGATTGTTGCGTGAAGACGTATCTCTTTCTCAGAGCCATGTTAGTTCCTGATGCAGCGTCTGGGTCTGCTAGGCCTTCTCCATCGGGCCAGAATAACTGAGTCTGCATTTGGGATTTTGAAGCCCCCATTCCGGTTGACAGCAGTACTTTTAAATAAGCTTTCCAGGGATAATTGTTGGCATTGTGAGAGACACATTTTCCGTTCATATAGACGTCAATCTGAGAAAACAGAGATTGAAGAGGCAAATTGATTATGCCCGTCTTTTCCGAAGCAGCCAGAGCCGTTCCGTCGGCCTTGGTGATTTTTGCCTTGAGATATAGTCGACTCTTTCTGAGGTCTAAATACTCCCCCCCATTTCCGGGAATAGAAAACTCCAGAGGTGCCGTGTCCAAGTCAAAAGAAGAAATGGGTCGGGTTTCCTGGAAATAGATTTTGTGTACGGCCACTTGATTGGGTGGATCTGAAAAGAGAGCCAGTTCGTAAGGTTCAGCCATTGATGTATTCAGTTCACTTAAGAAGGCCATGATTTCTAAAAGATAGGTGTTCCCTTTAGCTTTGACTTCTTCTTGCTTGATGTCTTGTCCTTCTTTTTCAAACTCTTCTTCTTTGGTTTCTTTTTATTCTTCTTCAACGCTTTATTTCCTTTTCGGCCTTGCTTCTTTTTATTCTTCAAGTATCCTTTTCGTTTGAAGACTGATGAACGACTGGTGGATTTCTGTCGCTTTTTCCTTTTTATACCCCTCTTGAGGGGCATGTGGGGTTCGTCGTTACGCATGGATTCTTTCAAATCGGATATGGCTCTTTCTTGCTCGGCGACCACTGGCGCCACCTGTTGAATGTCATGTTTGGGTGACGAAGGAGTCGGGCGGACAGGTATCATGTAAGCTCTTCTTCTGTTCAAGATTCCACCACCTTTCTGCGTCTTGCGTCGAATCATGGGAATAAAGTTCTCTCCGTTCTCGGTGTGTTGAAATTGATCCCACAATGCGGTATTCGAAATATAAGTCGGTCCAGACATGTTTTTACAAGTGACGAAACACGAGTGTTAACGTTGATTCTCCCACTAAAAATGAGGCGTCTCGGTCGTCTTTGTCCTTTATATAGACGTGCAGATCTGTAGTTCATTGATGCGTAAAGGAATGCGATAAGGTCGACGAAAAATGAGATTTTTCGTCTGTTCTAAATAAACACGTCTTAACAGTGGAACTTGGCGATCTCCCACGATCGAGTCATCACAGATGGAACTATACACGAATATTTCCCCACTCGATAGCTGACCTATCCTTTCGTTGTGAAATTCCGTCATTTCCACCGACCAATCCCCTGACAGAGGCAAAGTTCTTGGAAGTCGAACTCTAAAATTCCAAGGTTTATTATCGGGATGTATGGATTTACCGTCCGAAGACTTGAGAACCATCAACAGCGACATTATTCCCGAAAATGAAAGAGACGTCGATTTTCAGATCTCTTTTATATCATTCTCCGGAATCCAACTGTCGAATTTCTTTGGCCAACCTAACCATCGAACCAACACCTCGGACTTTCCGCGCACTTTTCGTTTTCTCAGAACCTTTTCAATTCTCCAGGCGGTCTGCTCGTCCTTATTCACTTTCTGTAGTTCGCTGGCGTAAAAACTGCCTTGAATGGGTTCGTTCGTCATGTCCATCAACTTGTAAATCGGAATACCTTGTGAAACGAAACGCCCACTGACAATGAAAATTTCCTCGGTGTACGTCTGATCGTAGTCGCGTTGAAACTGACGTCTCAGGTGTGTAATCCGCACTTGATCGCCCACCTTAAAAGTGTATGGGGTACGTTTCCTGTTCGAGGACTTCTTGAACTTTGTTGTCCTCCCCTTAGTTGGTTGCCTGGCCAAGTACGCATCTAATCTCACTTCTGCTTCGTTTTCCTTGCTGACGGATGAGGGAATTCTTCCGTTCAGAGATCGATTGGGTGTATCGTTGATGGACTGTACCACGTCTTGCAGAATATTCAAATACTCGTACTTTTGTTTGTAGGTAAAATATCTATAAAGTCTTTTCTTTAGAGTCTGAATGTATCTTTCAGCAAAATTAGCTTTGGTCTCGTTCAACGCATAAAAGATTTTGATGTCCTTTCCTTTTAAATACTCTTTGAGGTACCTGTTGTAGAATTCCGTGCCTTTATCGGTCCGTATGGCCTTGGGTTTTCGCGAATCACTCAAGATGTCTTTGAAAGCGCCGATGACAGTTTGGGCTTTTTTATCTTTCAAGGCTCTCACCCATAAATATCGAGAAAATACGTCCACGACGACGAGGAGATATTTAATTCCGTCATTATACTTGGACAGATTCTGCACATCGGCCAAGTCAGCTTCCCACTGATAGTCTATACCTTGTACTACCACTTGTCTTCTTCTAAACCCTCGTCGACGCACTTTCTTTTGCAGTGAGTAAGCGTCCTGATTTTGTAAAAATTTCTTGATTCGATTTAATCCAATGTCGTATTTCCCCTCTTTTTTGACTATTTGATACAGTTTGGATGGTCCAGCAAAAGAAGCTGGATGCTGCGGATCATACCAGATTTTCTTTAAATATTCCTCCATTTTTTTTTAAACAATCCCACAGACAAACGAGTTGAAACTGAAGAATGTTTTCACCCGTCGTCTCTTTTATAACCCGAGATTCGTTGGAAAGCTTTTTTAAACCATTGAAATTTCAGCTGAAAGATTCACAATGAAAAGAACAGATCTTAAGTTCTTTTTACAATCAATGCATTCTTTATGACTGTCCTCTAGATGGCACACCTGCCACCATATTTGAATATACACAGTTCTTTGACCATCGATTATGTTCATTATAAGCATCGTCCAAAGGTTCCCAGTTCCTCAGAGTTATTCCACAGGAAAAACAGGTGACTTTATCACCCAATCCCGTATAAATAAACCCTGCTCGTGCCAAATCTTTTTTTGACGGTCCTTTCAAAAATTTTGGCCACTCAGAGAAAGTGGCCAAGCGCTCCGCAAATTTCATATACTCCGGATACTGCCAATGAGATTCCCTTTGAGTTGGTAGACCTGGAGGAGGTATGTTTTTCACCGGTAAATTCCACCGATCATTTTTACGTGATGTTCTTTCCTTCCATGGATCATTGCTCCTAGAATCGGACAATAGCCAAGCAAAATTAGCGTTTGATTCCGATTCCCAAATTGCTGATGGTAGACGGTCCGATGAGTCTACATCGTTGACACTCCTGATAAAGTTAGGACTGGAATCCGTTTCAACTACGTTAGGTTGGCAGTCTAGAGAAGACATCTTGTCACACCGAGACTCGAGAAAGAAAATAACGAAATCCCCAATAACAAAATGACCAATAACGACCAGATGTCTTTTAGGTTTTGTTCGTAACCAATGAAATCACACCTAAAGTCACTTTTTGATTAAAAACTAAAACCATAAAAATGATACAAAACGATATGCATTTTCTCTTTACGCTTTACATAAATATCTCGGAAATTTTCCATCTGGGGGCGTGTTCTTGATAATCACGTGTTTAATTTGCTTTCAAATGAAACAAGATAAAATAGATCTCCTCACTCTGACATAGAGATACCCTAGTGAGAACATCATGTCGCTTTTTCCAGACCCAACAAATATGTATGAAATGAACACCTTTAGATTTCTACAACGGGGTGCCTGCGTCAAGAAATTTATCGAAGACTATATCGTTCAGAATCCTAATACAAAAACCTGTCAATTCTGTCGAAAACAATATAACTTGCGTACCCAATTCCTTCACGAAAAAGATTGCGTTGTTCGACTTCTCTTAGAAGCCAAACTGGATGACAAGAAAATGATCAGATTTTGGATTATGGCTCAGGACATCTTTTTTGACAGAGAAATGAGAAAGGGCGAAGCTTTGCCTAGAGGAGAAGTTCTAAAACTGTCCAGAACCGATGCTATTTCGATGGAACGGTGGCAGGAGGCTGAACAAGACTACTTCTTCGAAATAGTGTACTACAGAATTAATTTCGATGAAGACGAAACACCTTATTATGAGGAACCGGATACGTCTGAAGGATTTAAGAATCCTTATGCTCTTGAGTAGTCTTGAGGGAAATACATATTACGAGGAAAATGAACGAGTGTAGACATTGATGATGATGTATCAAATATTTTGTAAGAGTCGAATAATAGACTTTCATTCTTCTGTTTAAAATATAATGACAGTTTGAATTTCATTTGCTTTTTTAATCAAACTTTTGTAATATGCTGTGTCAGAAAAAAAAAATACATGTATCGACAAATTACTCTTGTTTTTTCTTCTTTGTCCTTTTAAAGATAATTTATTGTTTCGTATTCAAAATCAAAATCAGGAATAAGAGAATATTACTCTATTGTCATTCAAGTTCAGTATATTTCTTCTTCCTTTTCATATTTCACACAAAAAATAGATAAAAAGAAAATTAATTATTAGAATGAAATTTTACACTTAACAAATCACATGTTTTTTTTTTCTTTCTAGGGAGTTTCGTTTTTTTCTGGTTCGCTAATCTAATTACCATACAACTGTTACTTTCACCCAACCCCATCTTGGGGATCTGTTGGGTGTTTTGACCTTCAGTAATTTTCCGTGACGTCAAGCACCCCTTACTATATAAAATGAAAAACAGTATGGCACCTTTCATTAGGTTTAAGACTGATAGAAAGAGAATAAGAACGATGGCTGTACGTCTTACTAAGTCTTTGCAAAATGGACGCTACGTGAAGATCTCAGAATGGAATAAAGAATTAAGAGTAGATCTTAGACAGTATGAACCATGCAACGAATATGAGAAACCCACAAAGAAAGGTATTAGTCTGAAATTAATTCAGTTCAGGACTTTGATGTCGGTGTTGGACAATGTTCAGGAAGCGATCCTAAACAACAAAGAACAGAGTTGGCATCTTGGATATAATGTATTTATCCGAGTGAGAAAAGATAATCCTTGTGTGGACATTCGACAATTTTGGAAGCCAACCCAAGAATCCGAACTCCTTCCCACTAGAAAGGGTCTCTGTTTAAGACCTAATGAGTACACAATATTCAAGGATGTTGTTGGTGAAATAGAAATTCACTTACCCGAATTAAAGGACATTGAACTTTGTAGTGAACGTGCAGATCACCAAAATCAACTGGGAATGCTTCGATGTGACATTTGCAACCCTAATGACTTTATGAATTGGTAAAACGTGTTGAAAGCAATTCATTGCTTTGAAAAAAAAATGAAATGAAGTGACTTAAAATTCCGATAAAAAACATTTTCAAGACTAAAAATTTCTTTTGTGGCGACTATTATGTTTTGTGTATTGAAAGAATTTGATGTTGATTTTCATGCCATCCTTTCCGTATTTGTTGTGAATTATTTCAGGATTGCTTTCGTAAAATAAAATATCTTTTAACAAATTCTGTTTTTTATTGTCATTTCTTTACAATATTTTCTCAGTAAGATTTGATCAAACTATTTATTTAAAAAAAAGGAAAAAATTTTACAAGAATGAAATGTTTTAGTAAGATTATTACTTAAATAAATCTGTTACAATAGCCCTCAAAATACATGGGATAAAAGCAATTTAAAATCGTTAACAGGATAACAAAAACTCTCACTCTCAATGACTTACTTTTGAAAAGAGAATCTTGTAACATTTCTTCACACACACACACACACACAAACACACAATCAAGTACTAAAACCAGATGTCCCCCTTCATTCCTTATTCAATTTGATGTTACAGAGTTTCATTCTGGTGCATTCTCTATTACGATAAACAGAATGACTGACCAATTACCTCCATCTTTTCTCTTTCTAACCGTTGACTTGGATATCCCTGAAATCAAATTCTGCCCCTTCATTTATATCTATGTACGTAATTGTAATTTACTTATTTCCTTTTTATCTCTAATTAAATTCTGTGTCTTTCATTTCTATTTATGTACGTAATTTTAATCTACTCATTTCCTTTTTATCTCTATCCTTAGAGTCAATATTTAATATCATTTATCTGAAAATTAATTGATTCGTGAAGGAGGAAGAAAACTATACGTCACCATTCAGTCGTCCTAATCTATATGCTAATTATCAACGTTGCATACAATTAATCTTAATTAACCCCACACGTCAGGTGACCTTGATCTTTTATCGATTGGGATCCCTAATTAAAATCGATCAGGTTTAATGTATTCACCCCTCTGACCTTCATTTACATAATTGACAGGTGAGCAGGTCTTCATTTACATAATTGACAGGTGAGCAGGTGTTAGGGGGTGGCCAACGGACGCCTATACTACTTATATACTCATGAAAATAAAAAATGCATCTAACCATGTATGAATGTCGAGAATCTTGATTTGATTAGCTGGTTTGACAGACAACTGACCATTATTTAAGACTATTTTGTTCTCTTGATCGCTGACTGGATGTCTATCAAGTAAACTGTGCAATTCAATAAATTCACCTTTAACAATTTTTTGTTTTGTAGATTGAGGTACATGCATACCTAATTCATCGTAAACGCTTGCTATTGCATTGTTTAATTCTAAGCAGGAAACTAAATTAAAAAAAAAAAAAAAACAGTCAAAAAAACAGTTTCAAAAAACAGTCCTTCTCGCACAGCTGATTTGTGAAATGTTTACAACCGTTGTACTGTACAGCGTGACGTAATGTAAGTCAAAAAATATGACGACACAATGCCTAGGTACAGGAAAATTTTTCCCGCAGTTTTATTGAGTACAAGTGAACTAGAGTTATGTTTACATTGCTATAATAATTTGATTTATTTTGTAGTGAAAATAAATTGTATTAAGTCAAGGGTCATATCACAAACATGATTTAAATGCCACTGTTTGTCAGGACTTGTGTAGTATAGTGGTTAGCGTGCTAGTCTCGAAAGAAAATGATACTCAGGTTTTTTTTGCTAGGGTTCGAACCCCACGAATACCACATTAATTTTTTAAATAAAAGAATAAAATTTTCCGAGAAAATTTTCCTCAGAAAAGTTTTGTTTATCACAATTTCATAAATTTCAATAATGAGAACTTTACTCTTAATATTCAATTCACAAACTGAACATGATTTTTATATTTCTGAAGCTATAGGCTTTCTGCACGCTATGTTCGCCCATCTCTTTAAAAGCAAATCCTTAACATGATTTCGACGGTAGCTTGCAAATTCCAAGAATGATTCTAAATGCTTTTTCTCTTTTGGGAAAGACCACTTTTTTAAAATAATTTCTACACTTCAGAATTGACTGAAACACCATTTTGATTGGCCAATTTTCCTAGAAATTTGATTTCTCTCCGATATAATTCCAGTGGCGTAGCTTCCATTGAAGCACGGAAGCACGTGCTTCCACATTGTTCGGTGGGGAAAAATGAATTTTAAAAAAGTTAAAATGCTTTTCAAAAATAAATTTAAAAACACCAGTGGCGTAGCTTGGGGTCGATCAATGTGGAAGCATAAAATGGCGGGGGGGGGGGGGGAGGGGCAGCATAAGGCCCCAGTGGGACCAAGGCGAAGTCCTGGGGGACTCTGGTTGCGAAGCCCCTGGAAGCTTGTGCATTTTAGACAAGTGACAAAAGACTTTAAAAGGTTTATTATAATATTTTAAACCGTGAAATGTTAATCAATATTTTTTTTTTCTAATTTATATACTATGTGTAGCTATTATTCATATAATATATATTGTCATAAATGCGTTTTCAGCGAGGAAGAAATCTTACAGACGACACAGCGGCAGTTCTCCCAGATGTCCTTATTATTAGCCTGTTATAGGAATACATGCATTTTACATATAATCAATGTTATACAGTTTTCACAAGTATGTATTATCCTTTATAAAATGCTTCTGAAATTTCAATCATACATGCATGTTTTCCTGAACTTTGAGTCTTATAAATTATATATAGAAATGATATTCATAAATTAATAAAATCAAAACATTAAACAAATAATGCAAAATTTTGCTGCAGTTCAGTATTTTCTTCGGAGAGTGTTTTTAAATTTATTTTTGAAAAGCATTTTAACTTTTTTAAAATTCATTTCCCCCCCCCCCCCCGAACAATGTGGAAGCATGTGCTTCCGTGCTTCAATGGAAGCTACGCCACTGATTACAATGTATAGGAATGATTGAAATAGAATATGGCCATAGATACGAATATACAGTACATGCCTGACTTCAATGTTGTATTGTTGTATGAAACAGTTTCTTTAATGTGAATGTTACAGGCTGTATGTCGATATGTGTGATAAAACACAACATGGAAAATGTCTAGTTTGATTTCTTTTATATACATGTATGCATATTATATACATGTGAAGATGAATACGTTCGTAAAAAAAAAATTAATGCAGATTTGAATAGAATCCGATATGTCAAATGTTCGTTAGTAGATAAAAGATAACATCTTTATGATAATGATTATATTGACAAGCAGTTGTTAGTCGATTTAATTCTTGTCTCAACTAGTTAAGAGTCTAATCGGTGTTTAAAAGTGCTAAGTATGCTAGGCCAAAGCAAATTAATTCTTTGTTTTACATGCTCAGGCGGGTCTGTCTTAAACTATTTTTCTCTGTATTTTCCGGAAAGATCCGGAAATATTCGATTTTTTTTTTAGATAAAGAGGAACAAATCGTATAAGAACATACGACGTTTTTCATGATAACTGATTTAAAAAAAATAAAAATAAAATAGAACTGGGTATGGGCTGGAAATGCGAAATACTGCAGTATTTATAATTATGATACTTCTTTTAAAATATATAAATTAATTATTTTTTATAGTCTGAAAAATTTTGTCAACGAACCTCAATATACCGGGATATTGTTATTGCTCAGTCTTAAATATTAGATATTATGTTTTAGAAAATGTTTTACCATACGTCAAGCAGATCGAATAAACTTCCGCATGCACACAAGGTGTGATGCCTTTTTCTATTCAACAAATATTTGCACATGTACATGTAAGCTGCCTGACACATTCTTTAAGAAGATTGGATAAGTTAACATTGTTATTTGCAATTGCATGCGCTTTAGGCAAGTAGTATCCTATCGTGGTACCCGTTTTTTCCTTCTTAACTACCCCCACCCACCCCTCTTCCCCAAACAAAAGCAATAAATAAATTAATTAATTTAAAAAATAATAATAAAATAAAAAAAAATTGGAGGAGGGGGGGGGGGATGATGTTATATCCCTGAGTTTTCGAGAAAAAGAATATCTGATTATTATGTGAAATAGGTGACTTGCAAAGTGAGCTTGTACAATGCTGACGGTTGGACCTACTGTATATTTTCTATCCATACAATGACCCTTTATTCTTCACTTATGTACATAAGTGGAACTCTGGAGTATTAAAGAATATGCATTTCCTTGCCGTGAAAGATTGAGCAAATCAGTATGGTTACGTATAGCAAATTCATTTGTGCTTGAGTATAATGAGTAAAAATCCGAGAACAAAATAATCATACCTGCAATGGCCACTTTTTAAAGAAAAATATATACGCATTTTTGTGACAGTGTAGATTCGATACCATTCTAGGATTTTTCTTCTGGAACTGCATCCGTTGTTTGCAGAACGAACGGGGTTGGGGAATATTGGCGTAGAGGGTACGAGGTATAGGTAAGGCGCTGTGTGGCCGTAAAATAAAAACGAAATATAGGTGTGCCGTATTCCCTTAGGTCAACCTATAATTTATGCATTTCCAAAGATAAAGCAAATGATGAAGGATTCCGTTTTTTTTTAAATGAGTTTCAACGATGGCAACAATTTACATAAAACATTCATGCAACAAACGACATATTAAACGTGATCGAGTCGGATCAGACCGAAGTGGCGTCTGTCTGTACGTACACACGAACAATAGAGGCGGATTCCGCCACAAATTTGGCTGGACACCAAGCGTATTCCGCTTGAAATCCACGAATTTCAGGCGTAATACAGGAGGAGACGGAACTTTCTGAAATTCCGTATCAGAGATTCCACCTAGATTTAACAGATTCCGGTCATCAAATTCTAGGCTGAATTTAGATCAGGGGGAAAATAGCTGGGAATTATAAATAAAATTTCCGCTTGGAAGCATTTGTCATCAAGGAACAACACTTGAAAGCTTTTGATTGGATAAATACAAAAGCTAATGAATAGCATGGTCAGACTTTCATTCATTCATTCACTTTATTTCCCTCATTAGAGGGTTAAATGAAGACATAAAGTTACATATATTTATCCCTCTACATGTATTATATGTCTCTGATATATACAGTCAAGAATAAAACATTAGTAAATACAAATACAAACAACAAAATAATAGGGCTGCGCAATAATATCGATATTCCGTTACATTGCGATTCATAAACAAAAAATATATATATATCGAATTGCGATACATTTTTCCAGTACCGATATACCTGCAAACTGCCTGGGCTTTAGATTTCTTAATAAAATATGAAATTCAGTATGTCAGAAACGTTCCAAACAGTACCAAAAGGTTAGGTTGTTGTTGTATGGTTGCATTTTGTTCCAAAAACTGTAGTGAAATCAACAATTTTTTTTTTTTTGCCAACAATTTATTTATACTAGTTTTACACATGTTGCTTATAGATGGAGGTTTATAAAATAGGGGGAAAAAAACCATTTTACTGTCTTTGAAAATATTGCAATGAATATCGCAATACAGTTCAAAATATCGCAATATATCGCAATACGAAATTTCCAGCCGATAACCAGCCGTGCAAAATAACATGCAAATAATCGGCAAAACGAGGAAGGTGAAAGGGAAATAAGAAGATAAATAAATTAGACAAAATATAAATAAATAGTATTGATATGTTCGCAAATTTGTAAATTAATGGTCACTTCAAATTGTGAGTGTGAGTCGGTTGGTACATTTGCTACTGGAATTGGAGGGCTCGGTTGTAACACGTGGCAACATTTCGTATGTATCGAACGTTTGTCACATTAAGCTGCCGAAGATCATTTCCAGATAGTAAAGGAACAGAATTACGTCCAAGAAGAAAAAGAAATATCTCGACATCTGTCAATGCACAAATTTCTGCAGAGACGTGGACATCAAAATCATTGGAAATGTCATCCCACCAGCAATTACGTAAATCCGATGTCAGCGAGCAAGAACAGGTGATGCGCATAAATATATCTAGAAAGATTTTGCCACAGAATCTGCAGATGGCTGGAATCTGTTCAGGAGAACTTGCTATGAGTTTACAAATATATTTACATAAATTAGTTATTTAATCTATAATTATGTACTAAATCTGATTTTGGTAATAAATAAGAATCGGATAAGCCAAACTAAATAAGAATGTATAACATTCATTATTAAAAGAAAATACAGATATTAAAATTCTTAAACTTATTGTAGCATCTAGTCGTTGAGTGAATGAAAGCAAATTATTTTTTAGCAACAATTCATATATTTTTCAGTTTTCAACAAGTCTATGCAACTAATCTGAGAGGCATTATTTTAAATATAAATAGACTGAACAATAATTTTGGTTGAAATAAGTTTGTGGATCAAGGAGAGATTATGCAATACTTTGGAAAGTTGAGACGGAATTTATAATCGGAATTTATAATCAGGCGGAATCCTGTTTCCAGGCGGAATTTCAATTTCCAGGTGGAGGTAATATATATTTCTCAAATTTCTGGCCAGTCTCCGCTTGGTTTCCGTTTATATTGCCTTAACAGTTACAGTAAGTTTTACGCCTGGATATCTTACTGAAAAATTCCGTCATGATTACGCCTATTTTCCAGGTGGAACATTTCGTACAAGTACACTCAGAGTCATGGTGAGTTGGACGTGACCGAGACTGGCCTTTGTATATACACGACTATTTATAAGAATCTACACAATGAGTAAATAAATGACAGGTGTTGACATTCGGTAAAATGAGTGAAAGATTCCCAGGTATTGAGTAATTAAATATATATACTTAATTAATGACTCTTTGATGTTTGGATATGAAAAGCGGATAATTTACACAATACTGATATACATTGCAAGAGATAAATTGTTCTTGAGACAAAGCACTCCGTCTCTTTGTAATAATAGTTCTAAAGTCTGAAAAGTGTCATTCATAAATGACAAACAAATTAAACAATTAACTTTGTTAAACACATTTTTGGAATTGAATATAAACAGAAAAGTGAAGTCCAAAGTCCAAAATAAAGTTTTTTTTTTCTGAAACAGTGAATCATTACACTGTGATATATGTACATGTAAAACCCCTGTCACACCGGGACTGCGTCCTCACGGCGATCGCACGGCGTCCATAAAAAATGCAAAACGCCGAGGTGAGCGCAGTAGAGTCTCCTACAGCGCCGTGACAACGCGGTGAGATCTCCACTGAACGCGGTAGGGTCGCGTAGGGTGTCCTTGAACGTCAGGGGACGGCGCGCACTTTGGGCATGCACAAAGTACGCACCGTGCGATCGCCGTCTGATAACGTAGTATGATCGCCGTAGCAGCTCGGTGAGATCTTCAACAACGCAAAGGGAGCTCCGTACGCACGCCGTGAAGGCTCACATGATCGCAGGATGAACGCAGTGATAGTAGACTGCGCTTCCACGGAGACCTCGCGGAGTCCTTGGAGATGTCACGGCGTTTCTATCACGCTTTTACGGCGCTTCTAATGAGATTAATTGTCTTGTGATTTTTTTGACTGCGATTACACAGCGACAACAAGGAGTTGTCACTGCGATCACGGCGTTTCTACCGCGTACGTTGGCGATCAATTAAATGCGCTTTAACGGCGTTGTTAGAGCGTTGTCAGCCAGCTCACAAAACAAGAGCAATGGTCTCATATTTGATCAGCAATAATTCTAACGTATTCTAACGTATTTGCACTCCTGGCCAGGAGCATGGGAGTACAATTGGGAAGTAAAAATTACACCAGAACCTGCTCTGTTGTTTCAGTGGAGTTGCGATGGAATTACTTAAATTTTATTACAACTTTTCAGTGTGTTTATTTTTTACATTCATAATAAAATCAAAGAAAAAACACATCTGAATTGATATAATTGAAAAAAGAAGGGTTTTAATTATAAAACTAACAGTAATTTAGTACTAAATTATTCAAATATATCATTAATTTTTTGAAGTCTTTTCGTTATGTGACTCGAATCTTTAAAAAAAAATGTGTTACACTCCTTCTGAATATATATCCATCACCCCTACCAATGTTATTGTTATTTAAATTTACATCACGTGGTTTTTCTTGAACTAGTCAAAGGTCATTAGGTTCGCAGTGAAAGAAAACCTTCACACCTATAGTCTGTTTTCTCTATAAAACTCATGACTTACCAGTTTCGATTAATACGGCAGACCTTTATATATATATAACTATATAAACAATTTCATCCAGTTTCCGAAACAGATCCACGCAAAAGTCATTGTCAGCCTTTACAATATACCAATATACATGTGTATATATACTTCATCTGACTTTCAGCATTCTGTTCATTTGCATTTTCTACCGTAATGGATATTATTTACTTCCTCGAAAAATATACATCAAACTTAATATACATGTTACGAATTTAAACAAGATTTTTCTCATCTAATAAAACGGTTCCAATATCCCCTTCCAGGCACCGGGGGGGGGGGGGGGGGCTTGGAGATCCCTGGGATTTTCAGAGCTATTTAAAATTTAATGAATTATATAAAGTACATGTAACTTAAATGACTAGGACCCTCCTTGGAATCATGGCCCCCTACACATGACATGTTGGTTAGAAGTCATTTACATGGAGGAAATTAAAGCACCTTGTT